>NW_027211147.1:0-72890 GCF_029030835.1 Brachyistius frenatus
TCCACGGCTCTTTGTTGGGGAAGCAGTGTACAGTTCGGGATGGTACGGTGGTGTGTTCACAGAATTTGATGTATTCTGTGATACAGTCCGTCCTGCTGTTGATGTCCTCCCCATGTGGTCCACACAGCACATCCCAGTCCGTGGACTCAAAGCAGTCCTGCAGGGCGTCTTTAGCCTCCTGTGTCCACCTCCTCACAGTCCTGGTGGTTACAGGCTGCCTCTGCACCAGAGGAACATACTTGGGAGTCAGCAGGACCAGGTTGTGATCCGACCTACCAAGTGGGGGAAGGGCAGCAGTACTGTATGCATCCATGTCATTAGCATACAGTAAGTCCAGAGTTTTATTGTTCCGTGTGGGGCAGTTCACATACTGGTGCAAAGTTGGCAGTACTTTATCCAGACTGGTTAAAGTCTCCAGTAACTAACAAAAATGCACCGGGATGCTGATTCTGCAGTTTGGACACAGTGGAGTGGATGGTGTCCACTGCTGCCTCTACGTCAGCTGATGGAGGAACATACACAGCGATAACAATGGCGGACGAGAACTCCCTCGGTAAATAATACGGGCGCATCCCCACGGCTAGAAGTTCAATGTCCGGGCTGCAGAAATGTTCCTTCACACACACATGGTCGGGATTACACCACCTCTCATTCACATAGACTTCAATCCCTCCACCTTTCTTCTTGCCGCTCTGAACAACGTCTCCGTCCCCCCGAACGGTCCTGAAGCCGGTACGGCCGCGCTGTGGTCCGGGAAATGTGAGTGCAGCCATGTCTCGGTGAAACACATGATGCTGCACTCCCGGTATTCCCGCTGGGTCTTTACCAGCACGCCAAGCTCGTCCGTCTTGTTGGCCAACGACCTCACGTTCCTCATTAAAATCTCTGGTACCGATGTTTTATATTTCCTCCTCTTCGCCTTCAGCTTAGCTCCAGCTCTGCAACCCCGACGTCTTCTCCGAAGTTCAACGGGGATTTCAGGCCTCGCTCCGGGCAGCAGCAGTAGAGGTCTACTCAGCGCGATCAGCTGATCACGAGAGTAAACAATGGCCCCGGTCCACTGTGCGTAGCTCTCCGTTACGAAGAAGGAAAAAAGTAGAAGAAGAGCCACCAGAAAAGTAGAAAAGTTACGGTCCATTGTCTGACCGTCACTTAACACACGTGAAAGAAAAAAAAAGCAACTCCCAAGACGAGAAAGAAAGAAAAATACTTAAAACAAAACACACTCGGAGGAGCTGCTGTAACAGGCTGCCACTAGCACGGCGCCATCTTAAACACACATATGTTGAACTTGCGCACAGGCGAAGCATGACAGTTTAAAATGGGAGTGTTAATCTAATCGGATGTTTTTGATGTAGAGGGATGAAGTGTTAAAGTTAAAGTTGGAGGAGTGATACATCAGTCAATCTTCAGTACTGGTGTCACGCCCTGTTTTATCCAGCGGTGGGAAGACACCTGATTATCATCCACATGACCTCTCCAGCTCAGACCTGTTTGTAACGTGACCTTTGACTGAGAGCTGCAATGCAGAGGAGACAGTCTCGCTTAGCATCACCTGTTCTCCGTCCGGACTCAGAGCGAAGCAGGAGGTCAGTTTAATAAGCGGCTCTGGGACTGATCAGGTGCATTGAACTCTTTTCATAACTGATCCTATTTCCTTTCTAATGTGGAATTCTTCTGCAAAATGTTGAAAAATAAACTTGTATTTACAAAAAAATTGGGTTGTAGTGTAAAATGTAGATAAAAACAGAATGTGATGATTTGCATTTCAGATAAACTAATATTTTATTGCAGATAGACTAAAGATAACATGTCAAATGTAACTTAGAAATGTATTGTATTTTTTAAAATATCTGCTCATTTTGAATCTGATGCAGCAACACGTCTCTATAAAGTTGTTCCAGGATCATGTTCACCACTGAGCTGCATCACCTCTTCTTTTAACAACACTCTGGAAACCTTTGGGAACTGAGGAGACCAGTTTCTGGAGTTTTGAAAGAGAAATGTAGTCCCATTCTTGCCTGATAGAGGATTCCAGCTGCTCAACCAGTTCAGGGTCTCCTTTGTTGTATTGTTCATGTCCTGATGCTCCAGATGTTTTCAATGATTGACAGGTCTGGACTGCAGGAGGCCAGTTTATCAGCGGACTCTTCTACTAGAGAACCATGCTGTTGGGATACGTGTAGAATGTGGTAGGACGTTGTTCTGCTGAAATAAACAAGACCTTCCCTGAAAGAGACGTTTTCTGGATGGCAGCATATGTTGCTCCAAAACCTGAATATATCATTCAGCATTAATGCTTCCTTCCAGATGTTCAAGCTACCCATGCCATGTGCACTAATGCATCCCTGTACAGTTACTGTTGTTACTGCTGTTAGTCTTTACTGTTGTTTGTCTTTACTGTTGTTAGTTGTTACTTTTGTTAGTCTTTGCTGTTATTAGTCTTTACTGTTGTTAGTCTTTACCGTTGTCAGTTGTTACTTCTGTTAATCTTTACTCTTGTTAGTCTTTACTGTTGTTAGGATTTACTTTTGTTAATCTTTACTGTTGTTTGTTGTTGCTGTTGTTATTCGTTACTATTGCTAGTCATGACTTTTGTTAATTTTTTACTGTTGTTTGTCTTCATTGTTGTTAGTCGTTACTTTTTTTAATCTTCACTGTTGTTCATCTTTCCTGTTGTTAGTCTTTACTATTGTTAGTCTTTACCGTTGTCAGTCGTTACTTTTGTTAATATTTACTCTTGTTAATCTTTCCCTTTGTTATTCTTTACTGTTGTTAGTCTTTGCTGTTGTTAGTCGTTACTTTTGTTAGTCTTTAACAAAACAGTGGTTACTGTTGATAGTCTTTACTGTTGCTAGTCGTGACTTTTGTTAATTTTTTACTGTTGTTAGTCTTCATTGTTGTTAGTCGTTACTGTTGTTAGTCGTCCTGATGTTAGTTTTTACTGTTGTTAGTCTTCATTGTTGTTAGTCTTTACTGTTGTTCGTCGTTACTTTTGTTAGTCTTTAACAAAACAGTGGTTACTGTTGATAGTCTTTACTGTTGTTAGTGGTTACTGTTGTCAGTCGTTACTG
The DNA here is from genome assembly GCF_029030835.1 of Brachyistius frenatus. Classification (NCBI taxonomy): domain Eukaryota; kingdom Metazoa; phylum Chordata; class Actinopteri; family Embiotocidae; genus Brachyistius; species Brachyistius frenatus. The sequence continues at coordinate 3,075 of NW_027211147.1, forward strand.
TTGTTAGTCTTTACTGTTGTAAGTCTTTACTGTTGTTAGTCATTACTGTTGTTAGTCTTTACTGTTTTTAGTCATTAATTTTGTTAGTCTTTACTGTTGTTAGTCGTTACTGTTGTTAGTCTTTACCGTTGTTAGTCTTTACCGTTGTTAGTCGTTACTGTTGTTAGTTGTTACTGTTGTTAGTCGTTACTGTTGTTAGTCTTTACTGTTGTTAGTCGTTACTGTTGTTAGTCTTTACCGTTGTCAGTCATCACTTTTGTTAATATTTACTCTTGTTAATCTTTACCATTGTTAGTCATTACTGTTGTGAGTCTTTACTGTTGTTAGTCATCCTGTTGTTAGTCTTTACTGTTGTTAGTCGCTACTGTTAGGATTTACTTTTGTTAATCTTTACTGTTGTTTGTTGTTGCTGTTGTTATTCTTTACTGTTGCTAGTCATGACTTTTGTTAATTTTTACTGTTGTTAGTCATTACTGTTGTTAGTCTTCATTGTTGTTAGTCGTTACTGTTGTTAGTCGCCCTGATGTTAGTTTTTACTGTTGTTAGTCTTCAATGTTGTTAGTCTTTACTGTTGTTAGTCGTTACGTTTGTTAGTCTTTACTGTTGTTAGTCGTTACTTTTGTTAATCTTCACTGTTGTTCATCTTTCCTGTTGTTAGTCTTCATTGTTGTTAGTCTTTACTATTGTTAGTCTTTACCGTTGTTACTTTTGTTAATATTTACTCTTGTTAATCTTTACCTTTGTTATTCTTTACTGTTGTTAGTCTTTGCTGTTGTTAGTCTTTACTGTTGCTAGTGGTTACTGTTGTCAGTCGTTACTGTTGTTAGTCTTTACTGTTGTTAGTCATCCGGTTGTTAGTCTTTACTGTTGTTAGTCGCTACTGATAGGATTTACTTTTGTTAATCTTTACTGTTGTTTGTTTTTGCGGTATTTATTCTTTACTGTTGCTAGTCATGACTTTTGTTAATTTTTACTGTTGTTAGTCGTTACTGTTGTTAGTCTTTACTGCTGCTAGTCGTGACTTTTGTTAATTTTTTACTGTTGTTAGTCTTCATTGTTGTGAGTCGTTACTGTTGTTAGTCATCCTGTTGTTAGTTTTTACTGTTGTTAGTCTTCATTGTTGTTAGTCTTTACTGTTGTTAATATTTACAGTTTTTTGTCATTACTGTTGTTAATCTTTACTGTGTTATTAGTCTTTACTGTTGTTAGTCTTTACTCTGCTGTTAGACTATATTGTTAGACTACTGTGTTTTTAGTGTTTACTGTTGTTAGTATTGATTGATTTTTTTTAGTCTTGTTTTTTAGTTTTTAGTCTTGTTGTTAATCTCCATTGTGTTTTTAATCTTTATCGCGTTTTTAGTCTTTACTGTGACTTTAGTCTTTATCATGTTGTTAAACGTCATTGTGTTGTTACACCTGTGTTTGATGTTCTATAAATAAAACTTAGTTGAATTGAATCCAGCTGTTTTTTCGGGCACACTATCCAGTGTGTTGTTACTGTGCAGATGCAGGTGGGACTAATGATGCTTTCACACACTGAAATGAACAAACAAGGTGTTTCTCTTGATTTCAGTTGTGTCACTAACTCCAGTCGAAGCCCCCCCCCCCCCCGCCTTCTCACTTGTCCTGTTGTCTCCGCCCCATCTCAAGGCTGAAACCAACATGGTGGAGAAGGGTTCATCAGACCAGGCCTCTGATCGCTCTGCCACCTCTCCCGACCAGTCACAGACCACCCAGCACCAACGGACCTGCTCCCAGTCTGTTCATCCAACCAGCACCAGCACCCGCAGTGGGGGCAAGAACTCCAAGGTGAGCAGAACCATTGATGTTCCCCTGTACACAGTATCATACACTGATATCCTAGAATGATACAGTGATATCATGTTATGATACAGTGATATCCTTTTATCATACAGTGATATCCTGTTATGATACAGTGATATCCTGTTATCATACATTGATATCATGTTATGATACAGTGATATCATGTTATGATACAGTGATATCATGTTTTGATACAGTGATATCCTGTTATGATACATTGATATCATGTTATGATACAGTGATATCCTGTTATGATACAGTGATATCATGTTTTGATACAGTGATATCCTGTTATCATACATTGATATCATGTCATGATACAGTTATATCCTGTTTCATACAGTGATATCATGTTATCATACAGGGATATTCTGTTTCATACAGTGATATCATGTTTTGATACAGTGATTTCCTGTTATCAGACTGTTTGTTCCATAAACTGCTCTAATGATGTTACACTGTGTTTATAAAAGGTGCATCACATTTTAAATGAATTCTTCAAATGAAGTGTTGTCAGAGTCAAACTGTTCTGACAGAAACACACACCTGGAAGCAGAATGAATTGTTTGTGGAAGTCGACTCACCTGAACCAGAATTAACATACTGTGTGTTCAGTACATCTCTATAATGAATCACCTATTCAGGTGTATATTGTGTTTTTAGTTAAGTCTGTATTTTAATGTCTTCTATGTTGCCTGAATGTGACGTCTCACCTGTGACTGAAGGTACCTGTCTGAGAGGTCACACTGACACTGTGACACGTACAGTATGTAGGAGTGATGTGTGATGTTTGTTAAAAAGCAGTGTGAACTCGCTGTTATTAGTCAGTCAGACATCTGAGATTCTGAAACATGATTTAGTGCCTTTAGATAATGTAGCTGCCTGTTAGTTGAAGCACACTGTTAACAATATATTACTACAACTTTAATTCACTTCTCTCTGTTTGCTCCCCACCCCACTCCCCCACCCCCACCCTCTGTGCTGTGACAACAGAAGAGTCCCAGCTGGTACAACGTAAGTCCAACTGGCTCATCTTCTGTCAAACTTTTAGTCATGTGATGTTTTCATACCTGAGGATGGCTGATGTATTTTATCTGTGAACATGAACGGCTGTATGGCTCCATCTCAGTAAACATGGAGAACAGACAACAGAAACTCTTCTGTTTTTATACCTTTACATAACTTTTAATAAATAGATAACATTTCTTTACTCCTATAATCCCTGTCAACAGATGAAACCATCTTCATGTAAATTTGTTTTTAATCTGCAGCCCAGAGAAATCTGCTGAAATGTGTCAGTGCACCACTAGATGGTGCTGTTCCTACAGAGTGAACAGAGAACAGGAGGTCTGGCAGAGGGAGAGTCATATTAGAATCACATTCCTGTCAGTATACAGGAGGAGGAGGAGTGATCTTCATCTCAAAGCTGTCAATCAACCTAAGACCTAAACTCAGCCCTAAGTCATGTGAAAGTCGGACTCTTTGTCGCTCACACAGAACTGGAAGACACTGTTTGTTTGTTTGTTTGTTGTTGTTTATCTCCCAGCTGCTCCTGCCTCTCAGTTTCGAGCTGAACTCTCTGATTGGATCTGATTTAGTGCTGAGTTCAGATACAGTGATGATGGTGGTGACTTTAACATTCATGTTGATGTGGTCAACGACAGCCTCAGTTCATTATCACACTCAAACTGTAAATAAACCATCTCACTGTTATAACCACATCCTCCATCTTATAGAAACTGAACATTTTATAGTTTTACTTCCAACCCCTCTTCAGACCATTTTAATAACATTTAAATTCACAATGATGAACTACACAGTACATGTGAATAAACTCCACAGTAGACGTGTGGCCAAATTTAAGGAAGTGATTATATTATTATCCATGTTAATACTATGTGTTAATGTCATGTAGGGAAAATAAACTTTTCTTCTGAAAGTGTTCATTTTTCAGAACTATTTTTCCAAAGTTTCATAATTTTTAATGTTTCTTCTTTCCATGAAATGGTAACTAATTAATAATAAGTTCATGTAATGTTTGGATATTTCTGTTAGAATCACACTGCTGGCTTTTTTTCCTTTTTCTCTTTTTAAAAAAAATATTTTTGTGACCTCACTTTTGAGTTTCTTTGGCCTGTGTGTGCGTTTTAAGAAGTATAAGTGTATTTTGTGTGTGTGTGTGTATTGTGTACATGAATAGAGATATGTCTTGCCTCCCTGTCGCTGTCCTCTGCAGGTGTTGAGTCCCACCTACAAGCAACGTAATGAAGACTTCAGGAAGCTCTTCAAGCAGCTGCCCGACACTGAGCGCCTCATTGTAGGTGAGTGTGACACACACAGGTGTGTGTTGTGTTAACATACAGTTTACATGTGTGTTATGTTAACATACAGTTTACACACCTGTGCTACCTGCTGACATCCAGCTGTCTCTTTCTATGAACTGGACTCATGATGACAGTTCTGATTCATTTTCTCGCCCTTCTTTGGAGCTCTGATGTTTCTGTTTCTTGACTTTTGACCTGAACCTCCCTCCAGACTATTCGTGTGCCTTGCAGCGGGACATCCTTCTGCAGGGACGCCTCTACGTCTCAGAGAACTGGATCTGTTTCTATAGCAACATCTTCCGATGGGAGACCCTGGTGAGGACACTCATCTACTGTATCTGAATACATAGTATAATATTCATTGTTTATTCAAAGCTGATTATTTTGTTCCATAGGATCGGGGTAGAGGACTGGCTTTACGCTGTGTATTTGTATGTTGGGTTTATTCTTCTCCATGTGTCCGAGCACCAGTGACAGACCGTCTTCCAGCTCCTGTGATGAGGCCGACTTTAAAAACTGGGCTGTAGTTCTGATATTTGATCACATCCTTCAGATCTGAGTGGATCTGTCAGCAGAGCTGTGGAGGACTTCCTGTACACACCTGCCCTGTTTGTCCTGTTAGATCAGGGGAGAAAAACCAAGTCCTGTGGTGTTAAAATTTACTGGGGAATAAACTTCACTCTGTTTGTGACTGTGTCTCCACTGGTGCTCCACACCACGGTGGTCCTGCTGCACAAGTCTGTCAGTCTGCTGGAGGGGAAAAGGCTCCGGGTGGACTTTATTTCAATCAATCACATCATTCTGGAACAGAAGCCTTGAAAAATAATGTAAGGGAGAACTTTTTTGGTGGAACATCTGAACGTGGGGAGAAAACCAAGATAGATAGATAGATAGATAGATAGATAGATAGATAGATAGATAGATAGATAGATAGATAGATAGATAGATAGATAGATAGATAGATAGATAGATAGATAGATAGATAGATAGATAGATAGATAGATAGATAGATAGATAGATAGATAGATAGATAGATAGATAGATAGATAGATAGATAGATAGATACTTTATTAATCCCACAAGGGGAAATTTTTTTCGCTACAGCAGCATTATAGATACAGGAAAGCAATAAAACAGCAGTAAAACATTAAATATAAAATGCACAGTATATACAATAAATAGAATAAAATAAAATAGAATAATTAAATTAAATTAATACTAACTGAACAATAGTGCAAAGATTTAAACAAACAAGAAAACAGACAATCAACAGTGTTATTGTTGTGTGATGGATTTTGCCAGAGGTGAGTTATTGTACAGTCTTATTGTCATGGACAGGAATGATCTCCTGTATCAGGAATGATCTCCTGTATCTGTCCTTGTGACAGCAGCTGGATGAATCTTTTGGAGAACGTCCTCCTCTGTCCCTGCAGCAGGTGGAGAGGGTGGTCAGGATTATCCAATATGGATAATAGTTTGTTCAGCGTCCTCCTCTCCACCACCTTTTTCAGACTGTCCAGATTGCAGCCAATGTTGGAGCCGGCCTTCTTAACCAGTTTGTTAGATATGTTGGTGTCTCCGGCTCCAATGCTGCCTCCCCACCCCGGCCCCACCACCACCTCTCACCCCCAGTAGACCACAGCGAAGTACAGTTCACTGGCCACAACAGATGGTAGAACATCTCCAACATCTGGCTGCACACATTGAAGGATCGAAGTTTCCTCAAGAAAAAGAGTCGACTCATCACCTTCTTGTAGACAGCATTGATGTTGGTCTTCCAGTTCAGTCTGTTGTCATGGAGACACCAGGTACTTGTACTCCTCCACCATGTCCACCTCCTCTCCCAGAACTCTCAGCGGTTGTGGAGCCGTCGTCTTCCTCCTGAAGTTGACCACCATCTCTCTGGTCTTGGCCACGTTCAGGAGGAGGTGATTTCTACCAGCTCACTCCACAAAGTCCTCCACTACTGCCCTGTACTCCTCCTCCCGTCCATCCCTTATACACCGTCCACTGACTCCTCCTCCCGTCCATCCCTTATACACCGTCCACTGACTCCTCTTCCCGTCCATCCCTTATACACCGACCACTGCAGAGTCATCAGAGAACTTCTGCAGATGTCTTGACTCTGAGTTGTTCTGGAAGTCAGTGGTGTAGAAGGTGAACAGGAAGGAGACAGAACAGTTCCCTGAGGAGCTCCAATACCACTGACCACCGTATCAGACAGCACACTGCCCAGATGGACAAACTGTGGTCTGCCTGTCAGGTAGTCAGTGATCCAGGAGATGGTGGACACGTCCACCCCCACCACCCGCAGCTTCTCACTCAGCAGCAGTGGTTGGATGGTGTTAAATGCACTGGAGAAATCAAAGAAAGTGATTCTCACAGAGTCACCGGTTCCATCCAGGTGAGACTGAGCTCGTTGCAGCAGGTAGATGAGGGTGTCGTCCACTCCCACATGAGGCTGGTACACAAATTGTAGAGAACCAACAGGAACCCTTACTGATGATCTTCATCACTGCTGTCTGTTTTCAGGATGCAGGTTTCTGTCTGGAGGTCCTTCTTGTTGTTTCTGTTGTTTCTATTGTTGTTGGTTCTTGCCTGTAGGTTCTTGTTGTTGTTTCTGTTGTTGTTGTTCCTGTTGTTGTTGTTTCTACTGGTGTTGTTTCTGTCTGGAGGTCCTTGTTGTTGTTTCTTTTGTTGTTTCTATTGCTGTTGTTTCTGTTGTTTATTAGGGCCTGAGCACGATGGTGTGAAGCCCTATTGTTTTTTGTAAAAATATTATTTTTCTTCTTTTTAGGGCCCGAGCACCGATGGCACGAAGCCCTATTGTTTTTCAAGGAATTGTTAGGGCCCGAGCACCGATAGTGCGAAGCCCTATTGTTTTTCGTAATTAGGGCCCGAACAGGAACCCTTACTGATGATCTTCATCACTGCTGTCACAAGGTCCTTGTTAGGGCCCGAGCACCGAGCATCGGTGGGAAAGCCCTATTGTTTTTCATAAAAATCTTAAATCTTATGTACATGGACCGGCCTTCTCCAAACAGCACAGGTATGATAACAGCCCCACCCTGAAGACCCCTGTGGGGTGATATTCGCTCATAGTCATAGCGCCCCCTGTTGGCCACTGGAAATGACACTTTTCATACTTTCACATTCTACGTCGAGCTGGTTGATCCCATGAATGTAAAGTTGGGTCACAATAACCTAAACATGTAGTTGATGAAATATTGAGACATTCGTTCGACTTTGTCAATGGGCGTCGCCGTGACGATGCGGCAAAGTTGGATGTCTCGCCGTGACACAGGAAGTTGATGTTTAAGGTCAAAGGATGCTTGAAACCTCATGAAACGTGTCACATACATCCGGCGTAGTGAGACAATACATCTGATGTGTTTTGCGAGTGGGCGTGGCCAAACGGCTCGCCAGCGCCCCCTGCTGGAGACAGGAAACGAGACAAAAATAGCAACTTTAAGCAGGGATACGTGGTTCCTCGTGCGCTGCACGTCGAGGAGACAGCTTCGGGGAGGCGGCGCATGGGAGTGCGAGGGCCCGTATATCACTGCTTGCAGTTTTAATTGTTGTTTCTATTGTTGTTGTTTCTGTTGTTTTTGTTGTTTCCGTTGTTGTTTACATTGTTGTTGTTTCTATTGTTGTTGTTTCTGTTGTTTCTGTTCTTGTTATTTCTATTGTTGTTGTTTCTATCTGGAAATCCTTGATTTTTTTTTCTGTTGTCGTTTCTATTGTTGTTCCTGTTTTTGTTGTTTCTGTTCTTGTTGATTCTATTGTTGTTGTTTCTGTTGTTGTTGTTTTTTCTGTCTGGAGGTTGTTGTTTCTATTGTTGTTTTTCTGTCTGGATGTCTTTGTTGTTGTTTCTGTTGTTGTTTCTACTGTTGTTATTTCTGTCTGGAGGTTCTTGTTGTTGTTTCTGTTGTTGTTGTTTCTATGGTTGTTATTTTTGTTCTTGTTGTTTTCGTTGTTTCTGTTTTTGTTCTTGTTGCTTCTATTTTTGTTGTTTCTTTTGTTCTTCTTTCTATTTTTCTTTTCATTGTGTTGGTTGTTTTTTTTCTGCTGTTGTTGTTTCTGTTGTTGTTGTTTCTGCTACAACTGAAGTTTAAAAGTAGTTTCGTCAGCTAGAAGAGGAGGATGATGATGTCGACCCACAGACAGATTTTAAATGAAGGTTTAAGCATAACGTTACGTCTGATTTAAAATAACCACACATGGGTAGAACTGTGGAAGTTATTTATTTAATTAGAAGTCTTTCCCAAGCAGTGACACTATGTGTTGTTTCCTGTCCAGCTGATGGTTCGACTGAAGGACGTCTGCTCCATGACGAAGGAGAAGACGGCCCGTCTCATCCCAAACGCCATCCAGCTGTGCACCGACAACGAAAAAGTGAGCAGCTCTTCATCCTCTCTTCTCTCACACTGATGTTCAACAAGAGGTTATTTTATAAAAACCTGCTGCTGATGACTGCTACATTAAACTCAGTGTATGGGGGGGGGGAGTATTTGTTCTATTCATTAATTTAAATGGAGTGAATGTCTTATTAACAGCAGCTCATGAATCCACCTCCTTTGTTGTACCGTCCTCTTTATCAGCACTTCTTCACCTCGTTCGGGGCGAGGGACCGGACCTACATGATGATGTTCAGACTGTGGCAGAACGCACTGATGGAGAAGGTGAGACAGACTAACGGTGTTGTTCTGACATTCACGACCTCCAGGCAGCGTTCAACAACTTCAACTGGCAGATTCACTCTGAAACCCAAAGAACAAGAGCTGTTCTTCAGCTCTGTGATAGAAACCAGGTGTCTTAAAAAATAACTGTTGACTGGTCTCACTTCCTCTTCCTCTGTGGTCTCACTTCCTCTTCCAGCCTCTGTGTCCTAAAGAGCTGTGGCACTTTGTCCATCAGTGTTACGGTAATGAACTCGGTCTGACCAGTGATGATGAGGACTACGTCCCTCCTGATGACGACTTCAACACCATGGGGTGAGTTTTAAACCCAAACAATAAAATCCTGCTCCATCGTCACATGATCCATCTCATGGGATGTTTTCTTTTAATAAAATAAGGTTTTCTTCGTGACATGATGATAAATACTGGTAGCATCAGAGTTAATAGTTCAGATGAATTACTGTCATATATCATTAAGGTTAGTCCACAGAGATAAATGGAGTCATGAGAGTGTACTTCCTGTCCAGAGGGAGGGCGTTTCTTCTCTGTATCTTTGAATCTTTGAGTCACAGTGATGCTCCGGTGAATCAGTAAGAAGCAGCAGTAATAGACACACAGGTGTGCCTGTTCATTTTAAATCTGTAATACATATTTATTGGAGATTCAAACAGCCCAGATACTCGGTCTCAACCATTCAGGCGACCCAGTAAAGAAGAGTTTGACCCTTGACCTCCATCCTGTCCATGCATGTGAGCAGCCCGGTGCGGGCCGTGTGCAGTGAGCTGGTAACCTTGACCTACAGCTGCTGTCCATCTCCGTGGTGCAGGTACTGTGAAGACCTGCCTGTGGAGGACAACACCGAGCAGAACACCGAGGTCCAACCGGACGTCAGCCCTCCCCTGCCTCCCCCCGCACCACCTAACAACGATGGACCGGAGCCGCCCAACAGCCCTCCGCTCCTTGTGAGTTACTGCACAACATGCTGAACTTTGACATGGAGCCCTCCTGCTGAGAGTACCATGTCTCAGTGGAGGGACAGACATGTCCAAGTCTCAGTGGAGGGACAGATGTGTCCATGTCTCAGTGGAGGGACAGTGAGTAGCAGCATTTTACCTCAGCAGCAGGACTGATGAGAGGATGAGTGATGTTTGTTCACAGAGACTGTGTTCACCATTTCTCTCCACGTGTGTATAAACTAGAAGCAGATAGTTTGACTGACAGCTTGAATTTTGACATGCAGTTGACTGACAGCTTGACTGACAGTTTGAAAGACAGCTTGACTGACAGTTTGACAGAAAGTGTGGCTGACAGTTTGAAAGACAATTTGACAGACAGTTTTACAGACACTTTGACTGACAGCTCAAATGTTGACAGACATCTTGACTAACAGTTTGACTGACAGTTTGAAAGACAATTTGACTAACAGTTTGACTGACAGTTTGATAGACAGTTTGACAGACAGTTCGACAGACAGCTTCACAGACAGTTTGATTGACAGCTTGACTAATATCTTGACTGACAGTTTGACTGACAGTGTTATAGACAGTTTTATAGACAGTTTGACAGACAGCTTGAATTACAGTTTGGCTGACAGTTTGACAGACAGTTTAAAAAACAATTTGACAGACATTTTTACTGACAGTTTGACAGACAGTTTGACTGACAGTTTGGCAGACAGCTTGACTGTTGACTGACAGTTTGACAGACAGTTTGACTGACAGTTTGACTGACAGCTTGATTGTTGACAGCCAGTTTGACTAACAGTTTGACAGCCAGTTTGACAGACTATTTGACAGACAGCTTGACTGTTGACAGACAGCTGGACAGACAGTTTGACTGATAGCTTGATTGTTGACAGCCAGTTTGACAGCCAGTTTGACTAACAGTTTGACAGACTGTTTGACAGACAGCTTGACTGTTGACAGACAGCTAGACAGACAGTTCGACAGACAGTTTGACTGACAGTTTGTGTGTCGACAGACAGTTTGACTCAGCTTGATTGTTGACAGCCAGTTTGAATGACAGTTTGATTGAAAGCTTGACTGGCAGTTGACAGACTGTCTGAAAAACAATTTGACAGACATTTTTACTGACAGTTTCTCTGACAGTTTGACAGACAGTTCGACAGACAGTTTGACTCACAGCGTGACTGTTGACAGACAGCTTGACAGACAGTTCGACAGACAGTTCGACAGATAGCTTGACTGAAAGTTTGACATACAGTTTAAAAAACTATTTGACAGACAGTTTGAGAGACAGTTTGACTGACAGTTTGACTGACAGCTCGACCGACAGTTTGATAGACAGCTTGAAAAACAACTTGACCGACAGCTTGATTGATAGTTTGGCTGACAGTTTGACTGACAGCTTGACAGTTTCACAGACAGTTTGACATACAGCTTGACAGTCGATGTCTGATGGAGCATCCTCTGGAGGAACAGATCATGACATTCATGTCTCCAGCTGATCTTATGAACTCTGTCTGGTCCAGCAGAGTGACGGTCCACATGAAGAGGATCCACCCAGCCCTCCTTCTGACACTGAACTCCAGACTGTCCCCGTGAACCTCAGCATACATCAGAGAGGCCACACACCCTTACCATCACCGGACCTCAGAGAAAATGAAGACCTGCCCACCGAGCTCAGCGACTCCTCGGAGACTCATGATGAAGGTGTTATTAAATTACATGAAGAGTTGATCAACGCTGATATCTTCATGTTTGTTCACTTCTCACTCTGAAACCTGGTGTGTGCAGCTGAGGTGGAGGGTTTCCATGACGACCTGCATGGCCGGCAGTACATCAACGAGGTGTTCAGGTTCGGCGTGGACACCATGTACGGTCTGCTGTTCACGGAGTCCCAGTTCATGAGGGACTTCTGGGAGCAGAGGAGGTTCTCAGGTAGAAGCAGACAGACCCTTTGATATATTGTCTTTGGTCTATTTTAAATTAAATGTGAGTTTATGGGAGATTTTTATTTATATTTCACACAGAGTCACTATTTTTAGAAACAGAGTTTTACTTACAGATATCTTGTGATGGATATTAAAACTAAAAATAAGAATAAAGATTAGGACCTTTTAAGATGATGTTGTGGTACAGATGTGGTGTATCAACCCTGGAGGAAAAAGGAAGACGGGAACCAGAGCAGAGAGATCATGTACACCATCGCCCTGAACAATCCTCTGGCTCCGAAGATAGCCACGGTCACCGAAACACAGGTTAGGACACGTTCAACGCTTGTAGCTCTGAGGCTCAAAAGATGAAGTAATAAGTAATAATTGCCGGCGATCGGCCCTGTCGGCTCCCACCAGCAAGGTTCTGGGTTCAAACCTGCCTGTCGGTGTGGAGTTATTATGTTGTGTACGTCAGGGTTACTGTCTCCATGTCATTACTGTGACTGACTGAAACAGGAAGTACCGTTCCTCTGGGATGGACTCCACAACCCCCTGAACCCGTCTACCCTCTGGGTACAGGGATAGACAGATGAATCGTTGATATATGAAACCTGACTGAGTTTAATAATCTGCTGTTTGTTCTCACTTGTTGTTAGCAGCCCTGTTTGTCAGTACAGATGTCTGACTGTGTGCTGTTGGACTTCAGACTCTGTATCAGGCCAGTCAGCAGAACCAGTGCTACGTAGTGGATGCGGAGGTGATCGCCCACGATGTTCCGTACCATGACTACTTCTACACCCTCAACCGCTACATGATCACCAGAGTGGCCAAGAACAGATGTCGACTGAGGTGAGGAGGAACACCTTGCCGTCATGACAATAAATAAAGGTGTCGTAAGATTAAACCATCTGACACTGACAGATGTTATCATCACTTAACAAGTTTCTACTTCTAAACTTGATTTTAATTACGCTGCCAGAAATCTGCTCTTCAATGCATAAAAATAAGACCAAATGATCTCCATAGGACTGACAGCACACCAACAGAGAGAAACGTTTCTGACATACATGTTGTGGATGTGATCAAAAATTACTGAGCAGCTCCACAAGTCCTCTGGAAATCACTGAATAACCCTCAGAAATAAAGAAAAATAAATACAAATAAAGAGAAATAAAAAAATAAAACAAATAGACAACGAGAAATAAAGAGAAATTGATACAAAGAAAAATGAAGAGACAACAAAGACAAATAAAGACAAATAAATACAAATAAAGACAAATAAAAAATAGACAATGAGAAATAAAGAAAAATAAAGAGAATAAATACAAAAGAGAAATAAAGAGACAACAAAAATAAAGACAAATGAATACAAATAATGAGAAATAAAGAGACAACAAAGAAAAATGAAGGCAAATAAAAATAAAGAGACAACAATGAGAAATAAAGAGAAATAAAGAAAAAAAAGATAAATAAATAGAAATAAAGAGACAAGAAAGAGAAATAAAGACACAATACAGATAAATAAAGAGAAATAAAGACACAATAAAGAGAAATATAGAAAAATAAATAGAAATAAAGATAAATAGAGATAATAAAGAGAAATAAACACACAATAAAGATAAATAAATAAAATATAGAGACAATAAAGACACAATAAAGAGAAAGACACAATAAAGACAAACAAAGAGAAATAAAGAGAAATATAGAAAAATAAATAGAAATAAAGATAAATAGAGATAATAAAGAGAAATAAACACACAATAAAGATAAATAAAGAAAATATAGAGACAATAAAGACACAATAAAGACAAACAAAGAGAAATAAATAAAAGTAAATATAAATAAAGACACTATACAGATAAATAAAGAGAAATAAATTGAAATAAAGGGAAATAAAGAGAAATAAAGAAAAATAAAGAGAAATAAAGAAAATATAGAGAAAATGAAGAGAAATAAAGACACAATACAGATAAATAAAGAGAAATAAATTGAAATAAAGGGAAATAAAGAGAAATAAAGAAAATATAGAGACAATAAATACAAATAAATAGAAATAAAGAGACAATAAAAAGAAATAAAGGCACTACAGATAAATATAGAAAAATAAATAGAAATAGAGACAACAAAGAGAAATAAAGACACAATACAGATAAATAAAGGAAAATAGAGACAATAAAGAGAAATAAACACAAAATAAAGAGAAATAAAGAAAATATAGAGACAATGAAGAGAAATAAAGACACAATAAAGAGAAATAAAGAGACAATAAAGAGACAGGAATCCATTCTTTTAACCTCATTGTAGTGTCTCATTTCAGACACACTGGAAGTAAAATATGGGACCAAACATATGTTTACTTCTGCCTGCATGGACACCAACATGTTCAGTTTATTATAAGTGTGTGTGTGTGTGTGTGTGTGTGTGTGTGTGTGTGTGTGTGTGTGTGTGTGTGTGTGTGTGTGTGTGTGTGTGTGTGTGTGTGTGTGTGTGTGTGTGTGTGTGTGTGTGTGTGTGTGTCTGTCTGTCTGTCTGTCTGTCTGTCTGTCTGTCTGTCCTACAGGGTGTCCACAGAGCTCTGTTACAGGAAGCAGCCCTGGGGTCTGGTGAAGGGTTTCATTGAGAGGAACTCCTGGAGTGGTCTGGACCAATACTTCAGACACTTGGGTTAGAACCTCATCACCAACAACGACTTGAACCTGTGAACCCTTTCTCTGTTCTGACATCATCACCATGACATCATCGGTCCTGACTCAGCATCATCATGACTCTGCTCGCCTCCACTGTAACTTAAACATTGAGGGAAACATAACTGGAACATATAAAGCAGCTGTGGCGTTTGATGTTCCCATACACATACACACAAACCAAACATGACCTTTGACCCCCTCATACCGCCTACCTCCCTCTGCCCTCCTCCCCCTCCAGAACTGGAGCTCAGTAAGCTGGATGTGGTGATGATGGTTCCTCACAGACAGTCTCCCAGGACCAAGGTTCTGAGGACTGTATCAAGCCGGAGGAGGACACGAACCCTCATCCATCACTTCAGACCTTCAGGAGACATGGACCAGGTCCTGAATCCGGTCATCACACCAGAGGAGGAGGAGGAGGAGGAGGACGTCCACTACACCAAACATGTGGCAGGTCAGTGGTCTGTAGTCAGGAACATACTGTACTCTCTTTACAAAAGGAAAGGGATCATGGGAAATGTAGTGTTCCTGTAACATGTACATTCAAATCATTCATAGAATCACGTCCTGTTGTCTTCAGGTTCCACTCAGACCAAACTCCCCCCCGATGCTCCAGGAGGCCTCACACTTTACAACTTCTCCAAACTGCTGCTTCTCAGCAGCCTCGTGTGAGTTTACGTCTGTTGGTCTCTTCTTACTGACGTAGTAACGCTCAGTTCACGCTATGAGTGAAACACTGCACACTTTCACCATCAACAGTCTCCATCATGTGTCCTCAGCCTCACTGTCTTCTGTCAGTGAGCACAGAGCACCAGAGACAACCAGTCAGTCAAGAAGAGTCCAGTTTAAGAATCTGTTGTTTTTGTAGTTTTGACTTCATACATGACATCAGTGAACTTGATGACATGTTTCATCTTGATGTGGATGAACTGACTGATGAAGAGTTCTTCCACTGTGATGATGTCACTTCCTGTCACATGTCTGATCAGCTGCTTCTGTTTCAGGGTTTCATATTTTGTATATTTTGTGTATTTTTAAACAGAAAACATTTGACCACATTGTGTTGATTTGTGTGTGCAGATTTATTGTGTTATAATCTCTTTGTTTCTCCTCTTGTCTTCTGCATCCCGTAGGATCTGTGTCAGGTATTATTAGCTCACCTGTCTGTCTGTCTGTCTGGTCATCACTCTGTCTGGTCATCTGTCTGTCTGTCTGGTCATCAGTCTGTCTGTCTGTCTCTGCAGCCTCGTTCTGCTGCTCCTTCTTAACATGATGTTGCTCTACAAGCTGTGGATGCTGGAGACCTCCACACAGAGTCTGTCTGCAGAGCTCAGGCTGACACCTCAGGACAGGTACTCACCTCAGGACAAGTACTCACCTCATGACAGATACACACCTCAGGATAGGTACACACCTCAGGACAGGTACTCACATGTACACTATATGGTCACTATAATATCAATAAATCAGTTAATGGATTAATTTCTGCTGCTGAATCTCAGCTGTCTCTTTTATTGTGTGCTTTCCATTTGTTCGCCGATTATTATGGTAGTTTTTAAATTTGAGACTTCTTCACCCAAAACTAATCCTGAGTGTTGATACCTGATCTCATGTGACCTGACTGATACTCTCTGATAGAAGAATATAATTCTCTAATATAATGTGAATCCACGGGAGGACAGACGGCATATTTCCTGTCTGTGTTTGAATGTCCTCTCCTCGGTGTGACTGTGTGTCTTCAGCAGGACTCCTGAGACACAGCTGGACTGGGCTCATCTGCTGGACTCTCAGCAGCATCACCATGATGACGAGCTCCACAGGTGGATGGAGATAATCAGATCTGCAGTGCTGCTGCTGGATGAGGTGACTAAACATGTTTCAGTTCAGACATTAGCTCCCAGGTGGGAACTGTGTCCCACAGTAGGAAGGTGTTGTAATGGTCTCAGTGAGAAGAGGACTGGACTCTGTTATGAATACACTCTATCATTAACTAACATCCTCCTGTTCATCTCTTCTGCCTCTCCATGCAGCTCAGACTCTCCCTCCTGAACCTCCACGACAGTATCAGGGACTTCACCTGTGAGTCAGGAAGTCAGAAGGAACAGCTGTGACATAATGTGCAATAATCAGATGACCTTTAGTGAACCTGAAACTGGACACAGGTGACCTCATCACCCTGCAGGAGGTGCGAGAGCACCAACACCACGGTGGCTCCTGCAGAGGGCGGAGTCAGCGGCAGGACCCCCGCACCCTCCACCCCCACATGCCCCCATCACAGAGATCAGTCTGAGCCACAGCATGCTGCTTCTTCTGGTCCCAACTGAAATCACTCAGAATTATAAAACATTTGTGCAAGTTTCAGAGGTGTAAAAATAAATGTGTGTGTGAGTGTGTGTGTGTGTGTGTGTGTGTGTGTGTGTGTGTGTGTGAGAGAGAGAGAGTAGATCAGGGCTGGTTCCCCGAGTGTTCAGGCTTCCTGTTGGATGCTGTGTTTGTTTTCTGTGGCCGGATGTTCTGATACTCTGATATTCTGACCTCTGACAGGAGCACTGCTCTTCTGATTTATGACATTATGATAGGAAGGATGTGATTTACAGGCAGAGGGAATGTATTTATGAATAAAAACAAGCAGGGTTAGTCAGAGGTGTCCCAGCTGTGAGTTCCTTTGTCTGTTGCAGAGATAATAAAGACATTCACATGTCACTACCGTGTTTCATGACTTACTTCTCTTCCTTTATCTTCACTGCATCGGCTCACAGACCAACAACTTCCTGTTTTTAGATTAACCTTATTTAAGTCTTTGTTGCATCAATTAATGTGTTCTTGTCATGTTCCAATCCTCCGTTCATACATTCCAGCCATGACGCATGTCAATGTGAGATAACCTCCAGAGTGAACTATTACCTTCCTGTGTTAAGAGGTGTGCTTTAAACGAACCCAAATGCAGACACAACCGCGGAATCTCAGGTGAACCAAGTCCTTTATTTCTCCGAGGTATAGAAAACCAACAGGACGCACACAAAATGTCTGAGTCCAAATGCGCGGGTATGCGCTATTCCACTCCAAGCCGGAAGTTGGCTCCTCCGCGAGTGCGGCTGGCAGGCTGACGGACCGACAGGCAGGCAGCACGCAGCGGGGGCTGGGTTAGCTGGGGGAATCCCGAGGTCCTCCTCAGCAAGGTGGCAGGCTGATGTAGCGGTGTGGGCGTAGCTTCGCTGGGGAATCCCGAGTCTTCTCCACAGAGTGGCAGGCTGGATCGACTGCGTGACACCCAAGGCTCTACACAGGATGTCCAAACCTTCGACAGCTGATCTCCGAGGAACGAACTGGAAGGTTTCTTCGTACAGGTGATACCCGAGGCTCGACACTGGACGGCAAGGCAGGGTCAACTGTGACGTTCGAAGCTCGACACAGGATTGCTAAGATTGCAGCAGATGTTCTTCGAGGAACGATCTGGAATCTTCTTCGTTCAGGTGAGTGCCCGTGGCTTGACGCTGAACGGCAGGAAACAAGAAACAGACGGGAGTCAGAACCGGAGTTTCTCGAGAGCAGAGACAGAACAGACTTGTGGGACGTGATGTCAGGTAGGTGGACGGACAGACTGACGGTGAGAAGACAGGAGACCGGGGTATTTAATCCAACTGGAGGTGATCAGCGGAATGCTCTCCAGCTGGATCTCTGGATATAGGTGTGAGAGTGGGCGGAGCTCAGAGGAGGGTACTGTGGAGGAACACAAAACAAAACACAAGCACGTGGCAAACAATCACAAACAGACAGGTAAATGACAGCACACATGAGGAGAGGTGATCGGGGACACAATAGAGGAAAACACAGTAGAATCAGACAGGAATCCTCACATCCTGTTCTGCAGACATCATTCTTCCTTTTTTACTTCACACTTCTGAAGATCAGTAACGATATCAGCTGTGTGAGGCTGTTACCTCCACCTGGCTGTGTGTCTGCTGCAGCACTGCTGCTGTCAGTCCTGTGATTGAGTCATTAAGTTTCTCTTTGATAATCAAGGTTTGATGTCAGACAAGTGAAGAGATGTAACCAAAGAGCAGGCAGTTGATTTTTGTTCACTCTCGTCCATAGCGAGACACACCAACACAGAGGAGAGAAGCTCAGCCCTCCACCTGTTGAATGATCTCCCTGATGTAATAGCAGCCATACGCTCGGTTTATACAGTGCACATGTGCTCACACATCTTCTTCCTGTCTGGGAACAGGCAGCTTCTTTGGTCTTGGATAGTGAAGCTCCACCCCTCTTGAAATGTGATGTCATCAGAACACCTCGCCCAGCTCCTCTCTTCATTGACGTAGAGTTTCTGAACATTTTAAGGGTCTCTGTTGACCATTTAGAGAGTTTGAAATCAAGTCTGCTGTTTCTCTGCTCCAGTTTCAGGTTTCCATGGTGACATCACAGATGTTCACGTACCAGCGGTCACGCTAACGTGCAGAACTCAGCTTGATGTTGCTCAATAACTCTGAATACTTCCTCATGAAGTTTATTGGTCCTCCTGCTCCGTGTGCAGCACCGTGCTGCGTTCAGGAACACTCTAAACTTATTGGTCCTCCTGCTCCATGTGCAGCACAGTGCTGCGTTCAGGAACACTCTGAACTTATTGGCCCTCCTGCTCTGTGTGCAGCACCATGCTGCGTTCAGTTGGTGTCTTATTTTAACACAAGTGTCAGGAGTCTTGTGTCCCTCTGTTTCCTCCGTTTTGCCCCTGATCCCCTCTCCTCCTGTGTCCCCTCAGTCCCCTGTCTGCTTGTTCTGTGTCCTCCTCTTCTCACCACGCCCTTCACCGGTCCCAGCAGCTGCAGCCACTCACCCCTGATCACCACCTGCAGGTGTGCGGCATCTCCATGATCACCTCCCCGGACTATATGTACCCTGCCCCTGCACTCCTCTGCTTATCGGTGCATTAGTATTACTACTACTAGCAACAGCTAGACGACGGCAAGTTACTGCGAGTGCGAGTTGTGCACCGCAAGGACCGCCCATCGTCCGTCCTGTTCCCGTTCCGTTCCTCCGGCTCCTGTTCCATCTGCGGAGCTACCTGTCGGAGTCACCAGTCGGTTGAGTTGCCCTCCCGACTTGGAGGATATAGACTCTGTTTCTTCCAGCGGTCCTGTCCGCTGTCCTGCCTGCTGTCCTGCCAGCCGTGTCTCCCTGGATCAGTCGGTTGAGTTGCCCTCCCGACTTGGAAGCAAGTGGGCACTGTAGGTGCCACCTTTTGTTTGTTTGTTTGTTTGTTGGAATAAAGACTGTATTTTGGAACTAAAACCCGAGTCTGTGAGCCTGCATTTGGGTCCTGGTAAAACACCACCTCATAACAACAAGTGTAAAAACACTGTCGACGACCTGGAAAAGTAGAGACCGAAGTACTTTTGGAGTAGTTTGAAGTTTAATAGTTAGTCGCACACTGTGGTTCATTCAAACATTAAAGTTGAAGCTGGTTTTAAAATGAAACAGTTGCTGGAATGAAAGCTGAAGGTTGAATTGTAACTGCAGTTGAAATTTAAAAGGTGATGAGATGCAGAGGTTTTACTTCAAGTTTCCATGATAACCCCAGCCTTTACCTTCATCTTCACCTCTCTGCTCTCAGACTGAACACACAGCTGCTTCTGTCCTCTCACCCTCCTCCAGGTTAGTTGGAGGTGCAGTGTTGTTCTCCAGTGTGTGCTGGCAACACCTGGTCTGTATTCATGAATCTAAACCATTTACACAGACCTCATAATGTAAAATATACTGTTGTTACAGTAAAACTCGTGATGTTTCATTCTGTGCTGGCAGGGGACTGAGAAAGTAAAAATAATACTTAGATAAAGTATTGTTCTGATAGGACGTGGAGTCATGACGGGAAAATCAATAGAAGTGCAAAACATGAATGAAAATGATTTGATTTGTATTTTAGACACTCAGCAGAAATATAACTGCAGTACTTTTGGTTTTCTTTATGAACACAAAAGGTTTATTTCTCTCTAGTTTTGTTCACAAATTATTTAAAATAACTTTTTTAAAATGTGTTGCTGCCATCAAATTTAAAATAAGCACATAATATCTAAAACCAATAGCATGTCTAGAATATTCACAACTTTTTGGAAACAGGGTTGTACAATAGAGAGCATGGTTCACTTTTTATTGAACAATAAAGTCAGGTGAATATGAGTCCAGAGGAGAAGGGGAGGGTAGTTGGCTGCTGCTGGGAGCTGTGGAGCAGCTGAGAGTCTGAGTCCAGTTCACTGAGTGAGTCCTGCCGGTCAGAGAGGCTCTGCAGTGGAGACTGAGCCCGACATGTCCGAGGATCAGCTCCAGGTCCCGATTTCGCTTCCAAATTCTACCAAGGATACTCGTAAACCGGCTGGGCAACAGCGACGGCTTCCCCAACACCAGTGTGCTGCAGAAAACGAGGTATTTCATACAAATCGTTGTTGTTGTTTTACTTTCATGTAGCTCATACACTCTTTAATGATGGCTGGGACGACTTTAACTTTAATGTCCAGTTTGAATCAGTTTTCTGAGGACTTGACTCACGTTGAAGAGTCTCAGTTTGTATTAAATAAGAGACATTTAATCTCCAATCAAAACATTTCTGTATGAAGAGAGATCACGAGAACATTTTATAATGATGGTTATCATGATTAATCGTACCAACCTTAAACCTATCATCATACTAAGATTTGTTATAGTGAATGTGGAAGTACCTGTTTCCAGTGGGAACTTCCTCTTCCTCCCTACTTTATCATGTGGTGGCGGTAAATGTCAGTGGCCAGAGATAACACTGATCTTGCATCAGTGGTGACTCCTCTGAAATATTCTCCTCACCACAGCTTCTGGGAAACAAACAGAGCCTATCTGTGCAGCCTTATTTCCTCGGGCTCAATTCATTCCATCACGTCAACTCATTACATCACGTGTCAATTCATTACATCACGATTCAAGTCATTACATCACGTCAATTCATTACATCACATATCAATTCATTACATCACATCAATTCATTACGTCACGTCAATTCATTACATCCCATGTGAATTCATTCCATCACGTCAATTCATTAGATCACGTCAATTCATTACATTGCTTGTCAATTCATTACATCACGTCAATGCATTACACCACATGTCAATTCATTACATCACATGTCAATTCATTACATCACTTGTCAATTCATTACATAACGTCAATTCATTATATCACACATCAATTCATTATATCACGTCAATTCATTACATCACATGTAAATTCATTACATCAAGTCAATTCATTACATCGCATCAATTCATTACATCACGTCAATTCATTACATCACATGTCAATTCATTACATCACATCAATTCATTATATTATGTCAATTCATTACATCACATCAATTCATTACATCACGTCAATTCATTACATCACATATTCATTACATCAAATGTCAATTCATTACATCACACGTCAATTCATTACATCACATCAATTCATTACATCACACGTCAATTCATTACATCACACGTCAATTCCACTTTCTGGGGAAAACCTGGTCTGATCCGGAGAGACAGCATCCATCCTACTTTGGATGGTACAGCTCTTCTTTCTAGAAATATGGCCATGTCTCTTAACAGCCCTAAAACCTGACATCCAGGGTTCAGATAAAGTGATATCTTTAGCAATAATCTAGCCTAGAAGTAACAAATGCATGAATAAGTTTGTCTGCGTCACGCTGAGGAAGGATTTTTCTGATTTTATTAATATTACGTAGATGAAAGAAGGCAGTTCTGGAGATTTGCTTTATATGGTGTCTAAAAGACAAATCCTCATCAAAGATGACTCCAAGGTTCCTCACAGTTTTGCTGGAGGCCAAGACAATGTCATCTAGAGTAACTAAGTGATTACAGAAAGAGTTTCTGAGGTGTTTAGGACCAAGTACAAGAACTTCAGTTTTGTCTGAATTTAGAAGCAGGACATTTTCGGTCATCCAGGCCTTTATGTCTTTTAGACAGGCTTCAAGTTCATATTAATTATCATATTCCTAGAGATTCAGGCCGAGGAGGAGGAGGAAGTGTGGCAGCAATCTTCCACTCAAGTTTGTCAATTAATCCAAAGCCGAAACTTAGTTATAAATCATTTGAGAGTCTGACTCTTAGTCTCTCACCCAAACTGGAAAGCAGAGAAACGGATTGTATTGTTGTTGTTTATCTCCCACCTGGTCCTTATTCAGAGTTTCTAACTGAATTCTGACTTTTGATCAGATTTAGTGCTGAGTTCAGATAAAGTGATGATAGTGAGAGACTTTAACATTCATGTTGACGTGGACAACGACAGCCTCAGTTCTACTTTCAGATCATTATTAGATTCTATAGGCTTTTCTCAGAATGTAAATAAACCCCGTCACCGTGGTAACCACACCCTCCATCTGGTTCTGTCGTATGGCATAGAAACTTAAAGTTGAATTGTATTTCCTCAAAACCCTGTTTTGTCAGACCACTTCTTATCAACATCTGAAGTTACAATAATGGACTACACAGCATGTGGGAATAAATCTCACTACAGTAGATGTCTGTCAGATGATGTCGTGGCCAAGTTTAAGGAAGCAGTTACATGCTTATCCTCTTCGATGCCGTGTGTTAAAGCAGTGGAAGACATCTAAGTTGATCTTAGTCCTACACAAGTGGATCATCTGGTAGAAAACACTGCAGTATCTCTGCTACAACTCTAGATGATGTCGCCCCTCTGAAGAAGAGAGTCATGAACCAGAGGAAGTTGTCTCCATGGTACAACTCAGAACTACGCTCTGCTAGGCAGCGACTAGAAAGATGGAAAGGAAATGGAGTTCCACTAATTTAGAAGAATTTCACCTGCCTGGAAGGATAGTCCAATATTATATAAGAAAGCTCTTCATAAGGCCAGAACTTTATATTATTCATCATTAATAGAAGACAACAAGAACAACCCCAGGTTTCTTTTCAGCACTGTAGCAGGCTGACAAAGAGTCACAGTTCTGTTGAGCCCTCTATTCCTTCAGCTCTCAGCAGTAATGACTTCATTAACTTCTTTACTAATAAAATTATTACTATCAGGGAGAGAATCGGGCCGATTCTCATACCTCACCATCTCTTTCTCTCCCATAGTTTCTTCTTATTATCTGTTGTCTCCATTCAGTTCCTTCGCTCGTGTAGTTTCTCTTCTTTCTTTTCCAGATGTCCCGTCATGGAGCTGCATGTCTCTGCTCTGCGATTGTCGTCTCCACCAACAGTTCTTCTCTTCTATCTCTATGCTGTCCTTTTCTCTCTCTGCTCTCCTCTCACCCCAACCGATCGAGGCAGATGGCCGCCCACCTCTGATCCTGGTTCTGTTAACAGATGCTCTGCCCACCTCTGATCCTGGTTCTGGTAACAGATGCTCCGCCCACCTCTGATCCTGGTTCTGTCGGAGGTTTCTTCCTGTTAAGAGGGAGTTTTTCTTCCCTCTGTTGGAGGTTTTTCTCCCTTAAAGAGGAGTTTTTTCCCTCCTAGCTCATGTGGGAATTATTGAATTGTTGGTTTCTCTGTATAATATTGTAAAGTCTTGCTGTAAGGACTTTAACGTTTTAAGTGCCATGAAATAACCTGTGTTGTGATTTGACGCTATATAAATAAAGTTGAATTGAATTGAATTAATTACATCACGTCAATTCATTACATCACGTCAATTCATTACATCACATCAATTCATTACATCACGTCAATTCATTACATCACGCGTCAATTCATTACATCACATCAATTCATTACATCACATGTCAATTCATTACATCATATAAATTAATTACATTACATCAATTCATTACATCACGTCAATTCATTACATCACGTCAATTCATTACATCACATGTCAATTCATTACATCACGTCAATTCATTACATCACATCAATTTATTACATCACATTAATTCATTAGATCATGTCAATTCATTACATCGCATGTTATTTCATTACATTACAGCAATTCATTACATCACATGTCAATTCATTACATCACATATCAATTAATTATATCACGTCAATTCATTACGTCACATGTCAATTCATTGCATCACATCAATTCATTACATCACATCAATTCATTATATCACGTCAATTCAAACTTTGAACCTGCTCAGGTCAAGCCGAAAGTATTTATCTTCCACTGATGTCCCTCCACCTCCTCCTCCACCTCCCCCTGCTCTCTACAGCCTCCACCAACTCCTCCTCCTCCTCCACCTCCTCTCTGCAGCCTCCTCCACATGTAGTCGGGCTCGTTTATCCGGACCGGTACATGTAACCGAGAGGGTCGGTGATTGTAATGTTACACTGGAGTACAAAAACAACAACCCTCATTAATGTGAGGACCAGATCTCCTCTGGTCCATGTTCACCATCACCCTGACATGTAAAATACAGAGTTACATGTATTATAGTTCCTTATCGTAGCTAAATTGAGACGCATAAAACAATCGGCGGTTATCGGAGCATTTTCCTCTGAACTCTGCTACAAGCGCAATAGAAGCTGATTAACACTTTAGCTCCCATTTCATGAAAATAAAGTTATTCTACACCGAGTAAAATCACATTAGCGTTTGCTCCGCGGGCTAAATATAGCAGAGTTACTGTGGACAAGTTATCTAGTATAATTATAACAAGCACACAGAACTTACACTGAGTGGTGAACTGCTGGCTGCGGCGGTGGACGGTGCGACTGAGAGATGAACGGTCGGTTTGGCTTGGCGCTGCAGGAGAAGCAGTGCATCTGTGAACTCCGTCCGTCTCCGGTGGAAGGTGGTGAAACTATCCACCGTGAAATGGTCACTGCAGAGGCGGCTGTTGGTGTTAATCCTAACGTCTCCTTTAGCGAGGCTCTTCATGAAATCAATCCACCTCTTTTTCCTTTATCAGCAGGACATTTAAATAGCGATGCAGCGCTGCTTTGGAGGTTGGAGGTTCTTGCTTCCAGGAAAGATTCCCTTGCAGGTGAAGGGAGACATCCTGTAGCAGCTAGCTAATGTACAATAACAATCTGACTACCAGGAGTAGAACTGAAGTCCAGTGAGATGACCTCTTATGCAAATGAGCTGCGGGCTTTTATAGCGTTTCACTGTGTGAGAGGAGGAGAAATGCAGAAGGTTATATAAACCGTCTGTGCAGTAGCTCGGTGATGTACTGAAGTTAGCTTTTAGCCCCACCTACAAAAACCTGAGCTGAAGACGGATGAGAAACTGTTCAACGGTTTATCTCCACATTTCAGTGCAACGTTTTCAAACTTTGCACATGCTTTCAGCAACTCATTTTACACATGTATTATAATGCACTGAGAAGGAAATCTTGGAATTTGGTTTACAGTTTCTTTAAGTTATCTGCTTATAAAAGAGGAGCTGGAATCAGAGAGCATCACAGCCTCACTGACTCTGTAGTGAACTGCATTCAAGCACACATTTTATTGTGTGAGTATTCTATGTGTATATGATGTGGTTTTCATGATGTATCAATGTATTTTTCTAAAATTCCCATTATCCCAATTATAGTTTTCAAATGGCAAAGTAAATTTTCGGCAGCATATTGATAATTCCTGTTTAACTGGTATATTTTTTTCATTTTTTTTAAAACTATTTTTGATGTAAAGCATTTGAGCTGTATTGTATGTAACTACAACCCTTTTTCTAAAGAACGTTGTACATAATAACAGAATTTGATTGTTGGCAAATCCTGTAAACTCATATTTAATTGAAAATAGACTAAAGACAACATCAAATGTTAAAAGAGAAATGTTATTGTTTCATGAAATCAAATGTTCATTTTGAATCTAATGCAGTAACACGTCTCTATAAAGTTGTTCCAGGATCATGTTCACCACTGAGCTGCATCACCTCTTCTTTTAACAACACTCTGGAAACGTGTGGGAACTGGTGAGACCAGTTTCTGGAGTTTTGAAAGTGAAATGTGGTCCCATTCTTGCCTGATAGAGGATTTCAGCTGCTCAACAGTTCAGGGTCTCCTTTGTTGTATTGTTCATGTCCTGATGCTCCAGATGTTTTCAATGATTAACAGGTCTGGACTGCAGGAGGCCAGTTTATCAGCGGATTCTTCTACTAGAGAACCATGCTGTTGGAATACGTGCAGAATGTAGTTGGACATTGTTCTGCTGAAACAAACAAGACCTTCCCTGAAAGAGACATTGTCTGGATGGCAGCATATGTTGCTCCAAAACCTGAATATATCATTCAGCATTAATGCTTCCTTCCAGATGTTCAAGCTACCCATGCCATGTGCACTAATGTATCCCTGTACCATCACAGATGCTGGCTTTAGAACTGAGCTGATAACAAGCTGGATGGTCCCTCTCCTCTTTAACCTGGAGGATGCAGCGTCCATGATTTCCAAACAGAATCTCAGATTGTGATCCATCAGATCTCAGGACAGTTGTCCACTTCACCTCAGTCCATCTTCAATGATCTCGGTCCAGAGAAGGCGGCGGTGTTTCTGGATCATGTTTCTATCTGGTTTCTTCTTTGGAGAGTTTTAACATCATTTGTGGACGCAGCGATGAACTGTGTTCACAGACGATGGTTTTCACAAGTGTTCCTGAGCCCATGCAGTGATTTCCACTCCAGAATAGTGTGTTTTTAATGCAGTGCTGCCTGAGGGCCCGAAGATCACCACCATCCAATATTGGTTTCCAGCCTTGTCCCTTGTGTTCAGAGATTTCTCCAGATTCTCTGAATCTTTTAATAATATTATGAACCATAGACGATGAAATCCACTAATTATTTGTAGTTTTACGTTGAGGAACATTATTCTTAGATTGTTGCACTATTTTCCCACACAGTCTTTCAGAGTGGTGAACCTCTCCCCATCTTCACTGCTGAGAGACTCTGCCTCTCTGAAATCTTTTTATACCCAATCATGTTACTGACCTGTTGCCATGGTAACCTCATTAGTTGAGAGATGTTCCACCAAGTGTTTTTTTTTCTTTACATAACACTTCCAGTCTTTTGTTGTCCCTATCCCAACTTTTTTGAAACTGCAATCATCTTCCTAATGGGGAGATAGCAACTCCCTTATTGTCAGACAAGCCTACTTTGAAGATCACTATGCTGATTTGACGCTCACAAGGACCCATGCTCACCGTAGAATGCCCCAAAGGGGGTGCAATGACATCTAGTGCAAAAGGGAAAGCCCAACTGACCGCGAGGCATGTCCTAATGGACACGCCTCTGAACAGGGCCCAGAATGTTGCCATCCCTTTAGTGGAGTGAGCACACAGACCAGCCGGGGCCTGAAGCCCCTTGCTGACCCAGAATATCCAATACGAGAGTGGTTCCCTCATAGCAGGCTTACCTGTATGAGGTTTTGCCCACGACATGAACAGCTGATCGGTCTTCCTCAATCCCCTTGTTCTGCTCACACAGATGTGTAATGCATCGCATACACAGTGTGTTAACCACTCTGGGTCCAGGGAGGAGACAGGAAGGGACTGAAACTGTTTGGTCAAGAGGAAGACACATCAAAGCATAAAGGCTGCAGCAGGACAACATACTTGGACATTGGGCTACGGAGGGCAAATCTGCAGAACTGCTTGTGAGAAGCATATATTGGTACATATAAACACATTCTTCAGGCCACAGGAGGGCAGTGTGTGTGAGCATCATGGATTTGTATGACCCGAAGTGTCGGTTCAGAGCTTGTAGGACTAGGATTGGATCGGAACGGATCGGAACGGACCCCGACACACCTTTTTGTGGCATGAGAAGAAACCCGGCTCTGCTCCAGAGGAACACCTCACCTTTATTAATAGTGACCCTATCTCATGTGCTGACTTCTCCTTCTTCCGTTGACGGATGGCAGACTGGAACCTGTGTCCTCTTTTCTGGTGTTGGAGTCTTCGATCCAACTCCCCACATGAAAGGATCTTCTCTTAAATCTTCAGTGTGTCTCAAACCTGCTGAAGATATGAAACATCCTTGAAGGTTTACAAACCCTCGTCTCCTCTATAGGACGTTCCTGCACAGATAACATGTTTGGAAGGAAACACGACTGTCATGAGAAAAGGTTCGTTAACATATTGTCAAGTCGCAGATATGTTTCAATACAAAATATCCAGTGGGATGAGACGACGTCCACTTATAGACATAACAGCTTTATGAAACTGTTTGAAAGTTACATTGGACCCTACAGCCACGCCCACCTTTCACCTCCTCCTGCTGACTCCTCCCACTGACTCCTACTGATGTCTACCTGCATGTAATATTTATTTTTATTACCTTGATTTTAATTTGTGACTACAATTAAATCTATATTTAATATATACATATTTTTAAATTATTTTTTCCTTTGTACACTGTCTGCCGGTGATTTCATGCTGTATGTGTTGACAGGTTTTATATTCATCCGTGTGTGAATGTAAATAAGCAGTGCAGCGTTTTTAACACATTCCTCACATATCTGCTGATCTGTGATCGGTCTGAGCCTCAGACTGCAGCCTGATAACGGACCAGTAGTTCAATTTAAATACAGCAGGAGGCAGCAGTGTGTTTTTATGGGAGCAGTCCGAAGCTCACCTCTGCAGTAATCCTGCTGTTAAATTAGGATCAGGAAGCTCCTCACCTGTCAGGTGGATTGACTAAATTATTGATAAAACATGAGAGAAATAAACATTTGTGTGTATAAAAGAAGTATTTTACTGCCACTCATGAAAAATGGGAGAAGAACACAACATATGTTTGACATACAGTGTTGTAGCTCCATGTAGAGACTGAAGGAACACACATCTACCAGTGGAGGGTTCGTTATATAGGAATCCATCTGAAACAACTATTTCTACTGATAATTCCTCCTATCACAGTACATGCAACACCTCTGAGTTAGTGACACTCATAGCCACTAGGGGGCGTAATTTACTGTAAGAGCCTGTAGATGACGTCACCAAAGTGAAGGGAAATTTGTTTCTTGTTTACGTCCCATCATGTAATGGTCAGTGTGCAGCAGGGAAACAGCTCCATGTACTGTGTTCAGTACTCATCACATCACACTACAGGGCTTCTTCCAGATGTTTCACATGTGTCTGTAGATCAACAGTGGCCCTCTGCCCTCCTGACAACATCACCTTCATAACTGAAATCAAAGCAATAAAGACTCATTCATGAAAACTAACAGTGCGCATGCTCTGATGAAACAACATGAAGTCTTTGTCACTTCATTACTGGTGTTTATTAGAATGAGATCACCGTGTCAGCCGGCTGCGGGAGTCTGACGGAGCCAACACAGGATGCTGCCTCCACTGGCTCTACCAGCAGTTGTCCTCACATGCTGCAGAGCAGAGCGCAGGCGGAGGACGGGAATGGGTCCGGGCGCGACGCCACTGACTCCAGCAACAGAAGCCTGCAGCGCGTGCACTTTGACTGAAGGTATCCAGAGAATCAGAAGAGGAAATCAAACCTCCAGCGGATATATTTAACTTCCCTTT
The DNA here is from genome assembly GCF_029030835.1 of Brachyistius frenatus. Lineage (NCBI taxonomy): Eukaryota > Metazoa > Chordata > Actinopteri > Embiotocidae > Brachyistius > Brachyistius frenatus. The sequence continues at coordinate 32,952 of NW_027211147.1, forward strand.
GTTGGAAAACGGAGGCGTAGAAAACAGGCCAGGATGTCTTTTCCAAACCTCCCCAGCTCTTTTGAAGTCCTGTTCCCAGCCTTCTCTCTGCCCATGAAAGCGGAGCGCAGCAGGAATAAGGAGCGTCTGGAGGCCAGCCTGGCCGGCTTGTGTGAGCTGGATCTTCTCAAACAGAGGCAGGAGAGCAGGGTACTGAGCGCGCTCTGCCTCGGGGACTCTCCGTTCACCGGGCGGCCGCCGTGGGGAGATCTCCGGGCGGCGCGGTGCTCCACGGACGCATCTAACTGCGACGCAGCGGAGGACTTTGGCTTCAAGCTCCAAACCGTAAGTTGTGTTTGTCTGATGGTTCTTTAGACTGGTGGACGGTACCGTCCATGTCGGGTTAGTCTGCTCATTTAAAGGGCAGATGATCTGTTTCTAAAACTTTGCACGGTGAAAAGCTGCGCGATGAGATCCTTGTTCCAACAGAGATTTTGTAGAAGGCCTTCTCAGATGGGCCGGGCCGCAGCTCTGCTGTGACACAGTAAGAGGGCTCCAAGGCTTTTATACATATTTATATTCAAATGACTCAAAAAGACCCGAATCTCTCTCCTGTTCTGAAGTCTGTTTGTGGGACAGCTGGACCTTCACTACTGGATCTGATCGCAGTGTGTAGTCAGGAGGGCCCTTAAGACACACACAACCATCACCTTCATCATTTCATACTGGACACAATGACCAACCACACACTCTCTTTGATTCTGTAACATGTTAAATATTCAGCTTTTCATGTTTTTAAAACTGCAACATATTATTAATGTAATTCACTGAAGCACTGACTGCTCATCCATAAATACTGGATATAGACTAACTATACTCTAAGTATAGAACAAGTTTTTGTTTTAAGTCTGTCAGCTGTGTGCAGCAGCAGATGAAACTGCGGTTCCTCTTCACTTGGATTCCCTCTGAGTCTCCATGTGTATTTGTTCTAAAGTCCAGCAGTGCATCTGCAGTCTGTCAGCTCTGAGCAGGAGAATCCAACACGTTCCTGCAACGATGCAGCAACAGACGACCTGAATGAACTGACCGCTCCCTCTGAGTAATGGAAGACTGCTCACATGCTACCGGATGGATTCTGTCAGACTCATGACAGATAATATTTCACATATTTCAAGGAGACATAAATAGTTTATGTAGAAACTGTGGAGATGATAGTTCAGGGGCTCATCGTGAAGAAAACAAGGAATCGGACTTGTTTATCATCAGATGAAAACACAGACATCTTATGACTTTAACTTTGTCTGTAGAGTTTGTTCCAAAAACTAAAACTTACACTCAGTTCAGTGCAACGACCACCGTATGACGTATGAAGTGCTGTTTGGCAGCATCGAGCTCCCGTCTGTCTGCTCCCTCCTTTATATGTAGACCGTCGCTTCATTCCTCAACCATGACACACGCTACGTCAGCTCCCTGCTCAGCTGCAGGCTCGTTAACAGTGGACTGATGGAGGACTGGAACAGCAGGAATTCCTTCTGTGGAGAATTAACGACACTAACAGAGCTGGAAACACTTCTAATCTGACGAACATTTCAATTGTTACATATTTCATGAAAGAAAATGGCTGTAAAAGTCAGAATAAGTAAACAAGTAAAGCACATGATCACTGGAATATTGGATTTAGATCCAAACATGACTATGTTATTCATCTTTACATTATTACTTTAAACTCATGGTTGTAGCCTCTGGTGGTGCTTCACTCATACAGACACTGATTTAACTTCCGTCCAGTTCTTGGTTGGATCAGATTAGGCCATCAGCACGTCGTCAAGCTGAAACCACAGAGACATACATGAGGGCCCGAGCACCGCCTCTAGGACGGACATGTGCTCGTCCCTCTGAGAAAGAAAAGACACCTTCCAAAACCACATATCGAACAGTTGGAGAGTACCAGCTCCAGGCTTACCGCACTGTCGTCACCATGGGAACACAATAAACTCATGGTTGATGTAGTGAAACAGTCTCATTTTGGTTAGATTCAGGAACTATAATGTGTTGGACAGGTTCAGGAAGAGATCATGTTTAGATTCCAATAATCAGTCAAATAAAATGACATTATGATGATTCAGTGAAGACTTCCAGATAACGAACACATTAGGTTAGGTTAGGTTAGGTTAGGTTAGGTTAGGTTAGGTTAGGTAGTTACTTTATTAATCCCCAAGGGGACATTTTTTAATTTTGTCTGATTTCTGTATAAATGCAGTAAATAGAAAGATTCCTCACTAATGACCACAGACTGAAAATATTGTTTTAAGGGAACAGTTTGTATGAACGGAGAGCGTAAAGACTGATCTCTGTACAAAGGAGCAAACACACACTGCTCAGGCCTCTGAAGGTCCCTGATGATGTATGAGCATGTTGTATCGTCATGTATGAGCATGTTGTATCGTCATGTATTCTTGTTGTATCTTCATGTACAACCCCGTTTCCAAAAAAGTTTGGACATAAAATGTAAATAAAAACTAAATGCAACGATTTACAAATCACAAACCAATATTTAATTGCAAACAGACCAAAGACAACAAATCAAACATTGAAACTGAGAGATTTTATTGTTTTATTAAAAATATCTGCTCATTTTGAATCTGATGTCAGCAACGGGTCTCCATAAAGTTGTTCCAGGATCATGTTCACCACTGAGCTGCATCATCTTTTCTTTTAACAACACTCTGGAAACGTTGGGGAACTGAGGAGACCAGTTTCTGGAGTTTAGAAAGTGAAATATGGTCCCATTCTGGCCTGATAGAGGATTTCAGCTGCTCAACAGTTCAGGGTCTCCTTTGTTATATTGTTCATGTCCTGATGCTCCAGATGTTTTCAATGATTGACAGGTCTGGACTGCAGGAGGCCAGTTTATCAGCGGACTCTTCTACAATGGAGCCATGCTGTTGGAATACGTGCAGAATGTGGTTGGACGTTGTTCTGCTGAAATAAACAAGACCTTCCCTGAAATAGACGTTGTCTGGATGGCAGCATATGTTGCTCCAAAACCTGAATATATCATTCAGCATTAATGCTTCCTTCCAGATGTTCAAGCTACCCATGCCATGTGCACTAATGTATCCCTGTACCATCACAGATGCTGGCTTTAGAACTGAGCTGATAGCAAGCTGCCTCTCCTCTTTAACCTGGAGGATGCAGCGTCCATGATTTCCAAACAGAATCTCAGATTGTGATCCATCAGACCTCAGGACAGTTGTCCACTTCACCTCAGTCCATCTTCAATGATCTCGGTCCAGAGAAGGCGGCGGTGTTTCTGGATCATGTTTCTATCTGGTTTCTTCTTTGGAGAGTTTTAACATCATTTGTGGACGCAGCGATGAACTGTGTTCACAGACGATGGTTTTCACAAGTGTTCCTGAGCCCATGCAGTGATTTCCACTCCAGAATAGTGTGTTTTTAATGCAGTGCTGCCTGAGGGCCCGAAGATCACCACCATCCAATATTGGTTTCCAGCCTTGTCCCTTGTGTTCAGAGATTTCTCCAGATTCTCTGAATCTTTTAATAATATTATGAACCATAGACGATGAAATCCACTAATTCTTTGTAGTTTTACGTTGAGGAACATTATTCTTAGATTGTCTATCCTTCTGTCTCTGTCTGTCTGTATGTGTCTCTGTGTGTGTGTCTGTCTTTGTTCTCATCTAGTACTCAGAACCTCAGTCAGACTTCCTGATTGTTGTCCTGAAGGGACCTCCATTGTCATGACGACTGTTTGTCCAAATCTAAATGAGAATATTTCTCGTCCGTGACTGGAGGGTTTTGTCCCCTTGGTAATATCACTGCCTGAAGAGTCCTACATAGTCCTGTTGGAGGGTTGGAGACATAATCCAGTGTGACACCAGTTTACACTGATAAAGGTGTGTTCATGTTCTCCATTCACTGAGCATTTGTGTGAGTTGATAAGGCTCTTGTTTGTCCCTCTCTTGTTTGTCCCTCTCTTGTTTGTCCCTCTCTTGTTTGACAAGAGACAAACAAGAGAGGGACACGAGGCTCTTGTTTGTCCCTTGTTTGTCCCTCTCTTGTTTGTCCCTCTCTTGTTTGTCCCTCTCTTGTTTGACAAGAGACAAACAAGAGAGGGACACGAGGCTCTTGTTTGTCCCTTGTTTGTCCCTCTCTTGTTTGTCCCTCTCTTGTTTATGATGCACGAGAATCAGAGAAAGAATGTGTGTGTGTGGTTGGGAGAGAGAGTGTGTGTATGTTGTGCTCAGCCATGTGACAGCTGACAGCAGCTGGACAAGCAGGACAACCTTCACTGAGGGACTAATGAGAGAACACAGAGACATGTGGACTATGTGTGTGTGTGTGTGTGTGTGTGTGTGTGTGTGTGTGTGTGTGTGTGTGTGTGTGTGTGTGTGTGTGTGTGTGTGTGTGTGTGTGTGATAGATAGATAGATAGATAGATAGATAGATAGATAGATAGATAGATAGATAGATAGATAGATAGATAGATAGATAGATAGATAGATAGATAGATAGATAGATAGATAGATAGATACTTTATTAATCCCCAAGGGGACATTCTTTCGCTACAGCAGCATTTATAAATACAGGAAATAAATATAATAACAGTAAAAATATTAAATATAAAATGCACAGTATATACAATAAAATAGAATAAAATAAAATAGAATAATTAAATTAAAACTAACTAAACAATAGTGCAACGTTTTATATATATATTTAAACAACCAAGAAAAAAAGACAACAGACATCAGTGTTATTGTTGTGTGATAGATTTTTCCAGAGGTGAGTTATTGTACAGTTTTATTGCAGTGGACAGGAATGATCTCCTGTACCAGGAATGATCTCCTGTATCAGGAATGATCTCCTGTATCTGGAATGATCTCCTGTATCAGGAATGATCTCCTGTATCTGTCCTTGTGACAGCAGCTGGATGAGTCTTTTGGAGAACGTCCTCCTCTGTCCCTGCAGCAGGTGGTGGAGAGGGTGGTCAGGATTATCCAATATGGATAATAGTTTCCTCAGCGTCCTCCTCTCCACCACCTTTTCCAGACTGTCCAGTTTGCAGCTAATGATAGAGCCGGCCTTCTTAACCAGTTTGTTAAATGTGAGAACGGGAGATGTGAGTGCAGCCATGTCTTGGTGAAACACATGATGCTGCACTCCCGGTACTCTCTCTGGGTCTTTAGCAGCGCGCCGAGCTCGTCCATCTTGTTAACCAACAACCTCACGTTCCCCATTAAGATCTCCGGTACCGATGGTTTATATTTCCTCCTCTTCGCCTTCAGCTTAGCTCCAGCTCTGCAACCCCGACGTCTTCTCCGAAGTTCAACGGGGATCTCAGGCCTCGCTCCGGGCAGCAGCAGTAGAGGTCTACTCAGCGTGATCAGCTGATCACGAGAGTAAACAATGGCCCCGGTCCACTGTGTGTAGCTCTCCGTTACAAAGAGGGAAAAAAGTAGAAGAGCCACCAGAAAAGTAGAAAAGTTACGGTCCATTGTCTGACCGTCACTTAACACACGTGAAAGAAAAAAAAAAGCAACTCCGAAGAGAGAAGAAAGAAAAATACTTAAAACCAAACACACTCGGTGGAGCTGCTGTAACAGGCTGCCACTAGCACGGCGCCATCTTCTTTGTGAGTGTGTGTGTGTGTGTGTGTGTGTGTGTGTGTGTGTGTGTGTGTGTGTGTGTGTGTGTGTGTGTGTGTGTGTGTGTGTGTGTGTGTGTGTGTGTGTGTATGTGTTTGTAGTGTGAAGAAGAAAGCAAGCAGAATTCCTCCTCAGCTGCTGCTGAACTGCCCCTGAGCAAGGCAGCTCTCAAACATTCAGATGCTGTGTGTGTTTGTGCTGTCAGTCAACATGCTCTGTGTCTCCAGTGGAGACAGCTGCAGCTGTGAGAACACTCCTCACACAAACCTGCTCTGCTGTGATGGATGTGTTGTGTTCCATGTGGCACCTCACAGTCACGGAGGGTGGAGTGTGTGTGTGTGTGTGTGTGTGTGTGTGTGTGTGTGTGTGTGTGTGTGTGTGTGTGTGTGTGTGTGTGTGTGTGTGTGTGTGTGTGTGTGTGTGCGCGTGCGTGCGTGTGGGCGGGAGGGGGGGTTATGAGCTGACTTATCATGTGAGTGAGGTCTCCTAAAACACTTACAGTAAGGAAACCTCCTGTCAGTACCGGAGGACAGGACACAGCTGCCCTTGTTTCCTCAGAGAAGCGGTCAGAACACACCTTGACCAGCAGAACTCTCAGTTGTAAAGATCAGGAACATGCTTGTTGAGTAGAGTCCACCATGGACAGTGTTACCTCTGGAAACCGTGTTGTCCCTCTCAACCTACTTCATGCAGTTCACATCACGCAAGACAGGACCTCCTTTTTACTTCAAATAGTCACCAAGTGGAGAGTGATCGTTCTGAGTTCTGATCCAGATCAGTTCAACCCAGGTCTGATCTCAGGAAGATGTTCCTCAGTACATCTCACAGAGAGTCCACTGTGTGTTTACACGCTGGCTGCAATCAATTCAAATCAAATGACCTTCACCTGTTCAGGGAGATTTCTTTCAGTAAGGAGTTAATCAGCATAGGGTGAACTCATCTCAGAGGATAGAAGAAGAAACCATCCTATAAACGCTCCATCTGACTGTGATCAACCCTGACATCAGGAGGGAGTTCAGACCCAAAACAAAACATAGAGATTCACAGTTTTACCTGATAGTTCTACTGAAGGTGTTCATTCATGTATTCATTCACGTGTTCATTCACGTGTTTATTCATGTGTTTATTTGTATGTTTATTCATGTGTACAGATATGAACGTGTTTACTCGTGTTCATTCATTTGTTTATTCGTGTTCAGTCATGTGTTTATTCATGTGTTTATTCATGTCTTCATTCATGTGTTTATTCATTTATACAGATATGAACACGTGTTCATTCATGTGGTTTGTCATATGTACAGATGAGAACGTGTTGTGACCAATGATCTCTCTTCAGGGAAACAAACAGCCATTCAGCCAGTGTGGTCTCTAATAAGTAGTCACACACAGACCCTTTATACAGTGCATCCCTCACATAAGTCCATTTACATATTTCACACACACACACACACACACACACACACACACACACACACACACACACACACACACACACACACACACACACACACACACACACACACACACACACACACACACACACTCACTCACTCACTCACTCACTCACTCACTCACTCACTATGCCTGCATGTGTGATGCTGATCCTGTGATGCTCAGATCAAATTAGTTTACTGTTTAAATCTTTCTGGATAAAGAATAATACATTTCTGTATTTACAGACATTATTTTTAAAAGCTTTAAAAGCTACATGTCAATTTTTTAGTTGAATGTAAATGTTACCAGGTGATTAACAGGTCAACTGAACACAGATTTAGATGTCCAGGTGTGTGTGTGTGTGTATGTGTGTATGTATGTGTGTGTGTGTGTGTGTGTGTGTGTGTGTGTGTGTGTGTGTGTGTGTGTGTGTGTGTGTGTGTGTGTGTGTGTGTGTGTGTGTGTGCCTGTGCGTGTGCGTGTGCGTGTGTGTGTGTGCCTGTGCGTGTGCGTGTGTGTGTGTGTGTGTGTGTGTGTGTGTGTGTGTGCCTGTGCCTGTGCGTGTGCGTGTGTGTGTGTGTGTGTGTGTGGTGAGGAAGGGGAAAAGAGAGTGAGATTTGAATGCTCTAATATTTTATATCACCAATGTGTGTTCTGAGATTAGCAGTATGGTGGATGTGGTGCAGTTTATGGTTCAAGAGTTGTAAGAAGTGAATTATGGGATAGATTTCTATGACAGTGTTTTAACTGTGTTTTTACCCAATGTGTGAATGTTACCTCGGCTCTTCCAGACAGTTACTCCCACCGACTTAATGTCAAAGAGGACGTAGTCTCCAGCTGTTCTGACAAACCTCCGGCTCCATAGACTCCCATTAAAAAGCATCAAGTTCTCTCCTGAAATACAAAGTCATCATGGTGTCATTAGATAAATCAATGTTCTGGTGGTCCTTCTGAAAATGCTTCCAGCATTATTAAATATTAGGACTCAAACACACTGTTGACTACTAACTGGCAAATGAAACAGAGACCTTCTCCATGTTTTTATGACTTTGGTTTGTTTAAGTTTTACAGAAGCCTCATCATTGCAAACAGAAGTAGTGCAGACATTTCTCCTCAAGTATACTTGATGACCTTCTCCTGAATCTCCTGCAGTATTTTACTGAGGTGTATCGTTCCTTACAAATAGTAGCTGCATCATAAAACAACTCTCACAGTGTCGCTCATGGTTTGAAACAGTACTTTAATGTGGAGGTGGTGCTATGAAACAGACGGTGTTAATAATGCGCAGTTAGACTGTCAGCAGGAACCTTTCTCTGGAACTTGAGTCTGAAATGTGAAACATGTGGGTTTGGTTAAACATGTGAGTTCTTCCAGTAGTCAGCTGACCAGCTGCTGTGTGTCAGGTTACCACTGTTTTATTAGATAGATAGCAAACTGTTATATTCTTATTGCAGTCAAACATTATGAATTAAAGTGCGTTTTTAGTGCTGAACTGTCTTCAGTAATAATCATTCAACTTTAGTTTCTTCTGTGTGTGTGTGTGTGTGTGTGTGTGTGTGTGTGTGTGTGTGTGTGTGTGTGTGTGTGTGTGTGTGTGTGTGTGTGTGTGTGTGTGTGTGTGTGTGTGTGTGTGTGTGTGTGTGGCTCCCTGCCTCTCATCCTGTGGACAGGAAGTTCACATGCACACTCCAACTCAATGTGTTTTTAAGTGTGTTCACAATTGTCCTTCTGCACTTTGGAGTGTGAATGTGTTTCTGTAAGAAACATATGAATATATGGACAAAGATTTAAGGATAAAGCGTGACTGAAATATTTCAGTGTCCTCTGCTCTCAGTTAGTGTCTTTGTAGGATTTTATATAGACAGAAAAAAATTACACTAAATATAAAAAAAATGTAATGTAAACAAAGACGAGCTCTCCATTAATCATGGATGTGTAGATAGTACAGGAGACTGGACTTTGTACAATATATCACTAAACACAGAAGGTAGAACCTCTGAGGACTGGAGTGAATGTTCACAAGGTGTTTGATCCGTGTTTGATTGAAGTAAAGTCTCCGTCTCTGTGTATTTCAGAGCAGCCTGCAGTGCACTCGGTGGGGTATCAGAGCATCGTTGGAACAGCAGGTGGCAGAGCTGAAGGGGAACACTGACTCTTCTGATCTGGACCAATGTCCACTCACTTCAGGTAAAATATTGACTCTGCTTCTCCCAAACAGAAAATTACTTTTCAATTCACATGCAGTTTGTCAGTAAACTAATTTTATTAAGTTCTTACAGAACTTCATAGTGAATTAATCACCCAATCTTTATTGTAGTACTGACTTCATTTAAGAATTGTGGTGCTCTCCATGGAGCATGAAGAGGGTAATATCTGAGTTTGCTTCTGTTGGAGCTTTTTCTTCCTGTTAAAGGAGAGTGTTTCCTTCAAGGAAAAGGTGTTTTTAACAATGTAAAATGCCTTGAGATGACTTGTGTTGTGATTCAGCGCTTTATAAATTAAATTGAATTCAAAAAAGTGAATGATGCAGTTGCACTGCGTCATTCACTTTTTATCAAGAAGAGGAATGATCCTTTGTCATTGAAGTCATTAAGAATGCAGTTAGCATTCTCTGACAAACAAACATCAAGCATACAAATGTGCCACATGTCCTCCTTGGCTGAGCATCCTTCATCAGTGAACTTTTATCACATCTAAACTCATACGTGTTATTAAAGCAGCGGAAAAACATGTGAGCACACTTGGATTTCCTCCAACAGTGCTGTCTGTTATACCACAGAGCTGCTGGTTAAACATTAACACAATTAAACTACAATTGTGTCTGCTGAGACTGCAAATGGATTCAAATATAGTTTGAATAAACTGGAAGAGAATTAATTGTGCTACACATATATATTTACCTGAAAGACCAAATGTTGAAACTGATCATTTTTAAAAATTTTATGAACAATATGTGTAACAAGGCAGGAAGTATAAGACTCAACAGCACGACTCAGAAACACAGCTTTGGTTAACAGATTTCACTGAGAACAGTTCAGAAAAACCACAGGCGACAGTGTCCAGGGAATAATCCAAAAGGCAGCTTCATAAAAATGTTCCAGAAGTCAAAATTAGTAATCAATCCACTCAGGCAGAAGTCAAGGCCAAAGGCAAAGAACTCAGGTCATATACAAACAAACTCACGGATAGGAACCAAGAGGTAAGTACCAAAATAAAACAGGAAATAGAACCAGAGAATTGCAAAATAAGAGAGAAAAAACTTAACGGACAGGACGAGATGTGACATGTGCTCAGTTTGAATTGATGCAAGCAACATTTTTCAAAAAAGTTGTGACGGGGTCAACAAAAGACTGAACAAGTTGTGTAAAGATAAGAAAAAAAAAACACCTGGTGAAACATCTCACTACTAATGAGGTTACCATGGCAACAGATCAGCAACATGATTGGGTATAAAAAGAGAGGCAGAGTCTCTCAGCAGTGAAGATGGGGAGAGGTTCACCACTCTGTGAAAGACTGTGTGGGAAAATAGTGCAACAATCTAAGAATAATGTTCCTCAACATAAAACTACAAAGAATTAGTGGATTTCATTGTCTACGGTTCATAATATTATTAAAAGATTCTGAGAATCTGGAGAAATCTCTGAACACAGGGGACAAAGCTGGAAACCAATATTGGATGGTGGTGATCTTCGGGCCCTCAGGCAGCACTGCATTAAAAACACACTATTCTGGAGTGGAAATCACTGCATGTGCTCAGGAACACTTGTGAAAACCATCGTCTGTGAACACAGTTCATCGCTGCGTCCACAAATGCAGGTTAAAACTCTCCAAAGAAGAAACCAGATAGAAACATGATCCAGAAACACCGCCGCCTTCTCTGGAACGAGATCATTGAAGATGGACTGAGGTGAAGTGGACAACTGTCCTGAGGTCTGATGGATCACAATCTGAGATTCTGTTTGGAAATCATGGACGCTGCATCCTCCAGGTTAAAGAGGAGAGGGACCATCCAGCTTGTTATCAGCTCAGTTCTAAAGCCAGCATCTGTGATGGTACAGGGATGCATTAGTGCACATGGCATGGGTAGCTTGAACATCTGGAAGGAAGCATTAATGCTGAATGATATATTCAGGTTTTGGAGCAACATGTGCTGCCATCCAGACAACATCTCTTTCAGGGAAGGTCTTGTTTATTTCAGCAGAACAACGTCCAACCACATTCTGCACGTATTCCAACAGCATGGCTCCGTCGTAGAAGAGTCCGCTGATAAACTGGCCTCCTGCAGTCCAGACCTGTCAATCATTGAAAACATCTGGAGCATCAGGACATGAACAATACAACAAAGTAGACCCTGAACTGTTGAGCAGTTGAAATCCTCTATCAGGCAAGAATGGAACCACATTTCACTTTCAAAACTCCAGAAACTGGTCTCCTCAGTTCCCAAAGGTTTCCAGAGTGTTGTTAAAAGAAGAGGTGATGCAGCTCAGTGGTGAACATGATCCTGGAACAACTTTATAGAGACCTGTTGCTGACATCAGATTCAAAATGAGCAGATATTTTTTTTATAATACAATACAATTTCTCAGTTTCAACATTTGATTTGTTGTCTTTGGTCTATTTTCAATTAGATATGGGTATACATGTTTTTCAGAGTTTTATAATTTTTTGTTTTCTTCCTTTTAAAAGGTCAAAATCACACAATTAATTATATATGAGGTTGTGTTGTCTTGTTTCTTTTTATGTATAATGGCAACATCATTTTATTGTTTAAATCTTTCCAAATATTGAATATCTTTTAGGTTCATACCATTAACTATCAAACTAACCACTAGTCCCTGGTAGTCCATGGCCACATGACTGTTTACATTTTGGAAATATAGGACCTGCAGAAATGGTACTTTTGGCAGACAGAAACCACTTTTAAAGGTTTCATGAATTCAGTAGCAATTTAAAAATGTGTTTTGTGTTGTTGTGCAGAGCACACCCTACTGTGCTTGTTTATTGCAAGCAATACTTCTCATTGGATTTGTGACTGTCTTATTATTACATTAACACCATACTCTATTTTTTTACACTGAAAAATCTTACATTGCTGCATCGTCTTTGTAGGTGTTGGTTGTAATTATAATTGTCTTTGTTCTGTTTGTCAGGAGAGGAGAGGTCCAAGCAGAATGGATCTCCTGAATCACATTCCTACTCAGTGATGTCTCCTTCCCTTTCAGTGATGCCTCCTTCCCTCTCAGTGATCCGTCCTTCTCTCTCAGCTCCTGACAGGACAGAGGAGACAGAGACAGAAGAAACATGTTTGTCAAACCAAACAAGAGAAGCCATGGTTGTTGACGCTTTACGAAAGATGACCAATGTCGACCCCAGTGAGCCAGAATGTCAAAATAGTCAAAAGTTTGAGATGTACATATTTGGGTTGGTCCAACGGCGAGCTGTACCCACACGGCCCTCAAAGCCCCGAACCAGCCTGGCTCATGAAGCCCGGGCTGTTACTGTGGTGAGGCAGAGTAGTCTGTGCCACAAGGATGAGCAAAGTTCAGCAAAGCACACATCAGTTCCAGAGATGCCTTCTCCCTCCCAGTGTTCAGAAGTACCTGCTCCACAGGCTTGCCATAAACTGCATCAGGAGCACTATCTAAAGATCGGGTTCACTGATGAGACACCATCCCCGTATCATCACCATCTCCAGCAGAGTGTCCAACTGGCACATTATCCCAAGCCCAGGCAGGCCTCCATGATGAACACCTCCCGCTCCACCTCATCCTGCAGAGTACTGCCAGCCCACCCAGACTCAAGCACCTGTGAGCCTGATTCACCACAACACTTCCACAACTACCCTTCACCTCCAGCTCTGACGAAGCCTCCACAACCATCCTCTCCTGAAGAGCTGCTGGTCAACGCAGAGTATATTCCAGCCCAGCCCTGCCGAGCCTCCACCCGAGCTTATCCTCATCACCACTCCAACCCACACAAGGGCTCTGCAGTGTTAAAACCCAACCGAAGCACCTACTCTCCAGAGAGTGGCCATCATCAGGAGCAGCAGCCCGCAGCAGCTCACATCCAACCATCCAGATCCCGAGGAGGCCCCAAAAAGTGTCGCACAAGTGAAGACAAAAGTAATTCCAGCAGGAAGCCGGGCAAAAAGGCATGCAGGTCTCAGTCAGAAAACAGTCTACAGCGGGTTCCCGAGCGCAAGTACAACACGGTAGAGAGGGACGGTGGAGGAAGTGGGAGCGGTGGAAGGGGAAGCCGGAGCAGTCAATCCAGGACCAAGAAACAGCAACAAGGAAGCAGCAGCTGCCGGCGCTGGCAGTCCACCCTGGAGCTGAGCCAGGACGAGGCTGATCAGCCGCCCGTACAGACCTCCTCAGCTCCAAACGAAAGGGACCAGTGTCTCAGGCGCACGCGCAAGTTTCGGCCTACACATGCATCATATGGCTACCCACACCACAACCACAACGACCAGCACGTCCATCATCACCAGCACATGGAGTACCAGCTGGAGAGGGACCCAGTATGTCAGGACTACCCTCATCCAGGTCCGGGGGAGTCCGAATCCAGCATGAGTGAGGCTTACTCTCCGGAGTCTAGCTCTCTGTCCAGTGACTCAGATGAAAGTGGTGGTTTGGTTTGGCCCCAACAGTTACCCCCCCAACTCGGCCTCCCATCACCTCCTGCACCCGGAGCTCCTCTTCAGCCCAAAGCTTTTGTCAAAATAAAGGCCTCACATGCCCTGAAGAAGAAGATCCTGCGTTTCCGCACAGGTTCCCTGAAAGTAATGACCACTGTGTAAAGTGGAGCATTGGCCAAAGAACCAAAATAAGATGCAGCGATTTAGATGATGTGGAAAGATGAACCTCTGAATGTTTGTGTGAGTTGATTGGTTTTTAGACCAACCTCAACAGTGGATGTCACCGATTGTCAACTGAAGCAGTAAATTCCTCGTGCTGCTGTATTTAACCAAGAAACAACCCAAGTGTTTCTTCTTGTAAAGCCGTGCCAGCAGAAAGACAGGAAGTAATGTTGTTATTGATCAAGAAGCTCCCACTGCTGATCAGATACTGTAACATTAGCAGCTGTCGGAAACACGTCCAACATGTTGTGTATCACATCCCTCACTCACTATGTTGGCAGAAACACGGCGTTAGATGACATAAATAGTCGCTTAATGGTCATCTGCCCTCTGCTGCCAGTGTTGGTTGTCTCCTGTTGATCGTCAGTAACCTAAAGAAGGGGAGGACACAGTGGCTCTCGATGGGTGTCAGCAACAGCCCAACTGAAAGTCACTGCAGTAGAAAGAGTGTGTTTCTGTCAGCATCAGTTTGATGAAAGACACCAGCAGTGGCTGTCTGCTCCATTTCTGAATGGTCAGCTGCATCCGTTTGTATCGATAATGATGCCGGAGCCTCAGCTTTTCTCCACTGCATCTTTTCAGCCATATATTCTGGTACAAATTGAACTTCATCCTTAACATCCTCTGCATTTAAATTTTTGCTAATTGGAACTTGCAGTAGAAATTAAGTTTATTCAGGAATTTCTGGCTCTATTTACCATCAACAGTGATTGAACCTCCACATAAAACACATTTTTATTTGAATAAACAGTGAAGGAAAATGACCGTCAGCCTTTTAGTCCAAAAACTAACAAATTATACACGAAGTTTTATATTTCTCAGATGACTCGTGCTTTGATTCTCTTATTTGGCCATATTGGCCCCAAAATATCGCAACACACACACACACACACACACACACACACACACACACACACACACACACACACACACACACACACACACACACACACACACACTGAGGAGATCATCATCCATGCTGATGTTGTCTTTGAGCTCAGTGAATTATATTTCTACATTTTCATTTTAATCCAGGCACAGATTAATACTCGATATACACACTATCATATTGTGCCTCATTTAAGACTATTTTGTATTCATATTACACCTTATTATCTTTTTCCTGTCTTGTTTGAGTGTGTTTTTAGTCCAATTGACCAAAGTGACGTAACTCCACAAATCCTATGTTCCAACCTGAAGAACTCCACTTGTCGTTAGTTAATGATGATCGTTACCATGACCACCAGTAGAGGAGTTTAACAGAGGAATAATGAGACATGAACACTACAGAGCTTCAAATGCTGCTTTTATAAGACAGCTGCATTTACACTTCACAGTACGCTGGTACGATTCATCTCTGAAGAACTTGTGAGTTTGACCAGTTGGACACATGAAGAGGTAGCAGCAATACACCAACAAGAAAACAGAAGAAGACTTTGACCAATCATAGTGACAGATTTTCCTGCAGAATATTTAGACCGTGGAGTAGGTGTAAATGTTTACTAAGCAGCTCTCTCTGGTCCTGCTCACACCTGGCAGGTAAATTCATCCTGGTGAATCATCACAATTGGACAGTTCTACGTTCAGGTGGGAGAACACCAACACACACCGAGATCAGACCCGCTCAGACCACATCACGGAGATCCGGCCTGCACACGGCACCATCCTTCTAACAGTGTGTACAGGATGTATTGTGGACCACCCACTGATGGACTGAAGGACTGACGGGCTGAAGGACTGAAGGGCTGAAGGGCTGAAGGACTGACGGGCTGAAGGGCTGAAGGACTGAAGGACTGACGGGCTGAAGAACTGACGAACTGAAGGACTGAAGGACTGACGGGCTGAAGAACTGACGAACTGAAGGACTGAAGGACCGACGGGCTGAAGGGCTGAAGGACCGACGGGCTGAAGGACTGACGGGCTGAAGGGCTGAAGGACTGAAGGACTGACGAACTGAAGGACTGAAGGGCTGACGAGCTGAAGGACTGACGAACTGAAGGGCTGAAGGGCTGAAGGACTGACGGACCTCCTGAAGTGGTGTCCTCTGTAAACCAACATTGTACCAAAAAATAAACTGATGGTTGTAGAACAGCTCATCAAAGTTCAGATTAGAAACGAGCACACGAGCAATGGAAGGAGTTTCACCACAAAGAGGAGACCATCTTAGAAAACGAAGTTGTTTCTGCTCGACGTGATCTGCAGGTCTGATGCCAGCGGTGGACTCGCACCTCGTGTTGTTGAAGTTTATCATCTTTTGGAGACCGTCACGTTTGTTTGTTCAAATGTGTGAAAAAGTCGTTAGATTGAGATGTGCTGATCTTCCTGATCATATTCTGAATATGAACCACTTTGGCTGTGATGCAGCTTTCTGTTTGATGATGTTCAGCTCTTTACAAACACCTGAAGGATTGTGTAAGTTGGAAGTAGGTGGTCATAAAAAGGTGTTTTTCACACAAATACAATCAAAGACTGTATTTAACATTATGTAACTTTGACCCTACGACAGTATTATTATATCATATGCACTCGTCTTATGAGCTTCTTCCTGTAAGAAACGTTTGACAAATTGCAGTGAATAAAAAGTATTTTAAATATACTAAAGCAGAGTTTTGTTTTTTGTTTTTAATTCTTGGTAACTTTGTTGCATCAAACTGTTTTTTAATACTATTAATATATGTTAATATCATTTATATATATATATTAATGATGAAGGTTTCTTAAGCGCATCAAGCTGAGTGTTACTAAAGGACTGAGTGTGTGTGTGTGTGTGTGTGTGTGTGTGTGTGTGTGTGTGTGTGTGTGTGTGTGTGTGTGTGTGTGTGTGTGTGTGTGTGTGTGTGTGTGTGTGTGTGTGTGTGAGTGAGTGTGTGTGAGAGTGTGTGATTGAGTGAGTGTGTGTGAAAGTGAGTGAGTGTGTGAGTGAGTGAGTGTGAGGTGTGATACTAAAGGTACTAAAGGTACTAATGGTACTAATCTGAAGTTAAGTATATATCTAACGGCTGAGTGTTACTAAAGGACTGAGTGTGAGAGTGAGTGTGTGTGTGTGTGTGTGTGTGTGTGTGTGTGTGTGTGTGTGTGTGTGTGTGTGTGTGTGTGTGTGTGTGTGTGTGTGTGTGTGTGTGAGTGTGTGTGTGTGTGAAAGTGAGTGAGTGTGAGTGAGTGAGTGAGTGTGAAAGTGTGAGGTGTGATACTAAAGGTACTAATGGTACTAATGGTACTAATGGTACTAATCTAAAGTTAAGTATATATCTAACGGTAAAGTGTTACTATTAAACAGTGAAAACAAGACGAACCTGTTTCTGTCTGTTAAAATAGCTCCTAAACCGTTTTACTGAGGCTGAAATCTATGTTTATACACACACACACACACACACACACACACACACACACACACACACACACAGTCTGTACTCATACATCACTCTCAGTACTCAGTGGGGGAGGAACTGATCCATCGGATGTGTTTCAGAAGCGATTTCTACGGCTGGCTGTCTGATGACAAAAATATCAGTTTATTAAAGGGTGATGGAGGGATGGAGACAGACGGAGGACAGGAAAAGAGAGGAGGAGGCGCAAAGGAGGAGGAGGAAGAGGAAGAGTAGGAAGAAGGAGAGGGGGAGGAGCAGTTCATATGAAGGAAAAGAGTGAAACCTCTCCAGCTCCTCACATAAGTTCAGTTTAACTTCATGTTCTCAGTGTTTCACTCTCAGACCCTTCATCCTCCATCTGTTAGTGGTTAGAGGAGCAGGATCCCTTCAGGGCCAGGAACTCTGGGTATTTCCTGATTTACTAGGGGGTGGTGAGGGGGGCGAGGAAGAGGAGAAGGAGGGGGAGGAAGAGGAGGACAGAGAGACACAGATCCTGCAGAGGAAAACCACACTGAGAGAAAAAAACAGAAACGGGAGGTGTGTGTGTGTGTGTGTGTGTGTGTGTGTATGTGTGTGTGTGTGTGTGTGTGTGTGTGTGTGTGTGTGTGTGTGTGTGTGTGTGTGTGTGTGTGTGTGTGTGTGTGTGTGTGTGTGTGTGTGTGTGTGTTGGTGCGAGGGGGAGGGTGGGGGGAAGGAGGAGGGGGGTTACATCTGGCTTTGATTGTCCAACACAGTGGTGGTGAGAGAGGAGACAGAGGGGCTTTTATTTTGAAGGAGTCAGACTCATTGACCTACTTTCACTCTGACTTCATTCACTTTTTACACGTGGAACCAACAATGTTCAGTTCTGTCCTCCTGATGTCTTTAATTCTCCTTATGTCTTTAGTCCTCCTGATGTCTTTAGTCCTCCTGATGTCTTTAGTCCTCCTTATGTCTTCATTCCTCCTGATGTCTCTTTCCTCCTGATGTCTTTAGTCCTCCTGATGTTTCTGTCCTCCTGATGTCTTTAGTCACCCTGATGTCTCTGTCCTCTTAATGTCTCTGTCATCCCAATGTATTTAGTCCTCCTGATGTCTTTAGTCCTTCTGATGTCTTTAGTCACCCTGATGTCTCTGTCCTCTTAATGTCTCTGTCATCCCAATGTATTTAGTCCTCCTGATGTTTCTTTCCTCCTGATGTCTTTAGTTATCCTGATGTCTTTAGTCCTCCTAATGTCTCTGTCCTCCCAATGTCTTTAGTCCTCCCGATGTTTTTCCACCTGATGTCTTTAGTCGTCCAGATATCTTTGGTCCTCCTGATGTTTCTTTCCACCTGATGTCTTTAGTCCTCCTGATGTCTCTGTCCTCCTGATGTCTTTAGACCTCCTGATGTTTCTGTCCTCCTGATGTCTTTAGTCCTACTGATGTCTCTGTCATCCTGAGTTTTTTTGTTCTCTTGATGTCTCTGACCTCCTGATGTCTTTAGTCCTCCTGATGTTTCTGTCCTCCTGATTTCTTTAGTCCTCCTGATGTCCTGTCCTCCTGAATTTTGTTGTCCTCCTAATGTCTCTGTCCTCCCAATGTCTTTAGTCCTCCCGATGTTTCTTTCCTCCTGATGTCTTTAGTCGTCCAGATATCTTTGGTCCTCCTGATGTCTTTAGTCCTCCTGATGTTTCTGTCCTCCCGATGTCTTTAGTCCTCCTGATTTTTCTGTCCTCCTGATGTCTTTAGTCCCCCTGATGTCTCTGTCTGTCAAGATCCCTGTTTAACCCTGTGTGTTAACTTTTTGTTCCCCCAGATCTCCTTTCCTTATGTGTCCTGTCATTCCCCTGTTTGTTGTTGTTCGCCATGTGCTTCATCTTTTCTTCTGTGTCCTCCTCTGCCCACCTCCAGACACCTCCCATGGCCACGCCCCTGATCAGCCTGCAAAACTGCGGATAGTCCAGCTGATTAGCACCTGCAGGTTGACACACTGGTTCCTAATTCTACTAATCACCTTCCGACACTATATCAACCCTGGTCCTTCAGTCCTGGGTTGTCGGTCCATACCGTCTGCTTCGTCCACTCACCCACAACCTGTCGCCAGTGCTACCAGCCATCTGTCCTGCCCTGCCCTGCTGTGGACTACCTCGATCCTGCCTGCTACCCTGTGTTGGACCTCGGGAAACCACACACTCTATCCTGCCTGCTAGCCTGCCTCGGACTCATCCTCCACCAGTAAATAAAGACTGTTCTGTACCTGAACTCGATTTTGTCTCTGCATTTGTGTCCAGTCCTGCCGCATCACATAACAGAATGGACTGACCAAGTATGGACCCAGCGGCCACAGACTCGCGTCTTAAGACCATTACTCTGTTCCAGTATCTGGCCAACCAGGCCCGCCGGAGCTTACTGGGCCCAGTTGAACCTCCTCCTCCTCACTGTTTTGAACCCCAGCGAGATGTCTGACGTTATGGTGAGCATATTGCATCACTTCCTGTATACAAACATTGTGACTAGTGTTAATTCTCTGTGCTATTTCAGCTTCTTTTCCTGAATTAAATGTCTCTTAACTCTCTCCACACTTCTAATCTCAAGTTAAAACTCACGTTTGCTCTTCTTGAGCAATTCTACTGTTAAATCTTTGACCAACGTTCACTAACTTGGTGTTTTGGTGCTGCTAGCTTAGCAGTTAGCAATGTCTTCCCTCTCTCCCTCCACTTGTTTTTCCTGCTTGGTGTGAAATGTTTAGTTACAACCGTTAAGGGAGAACCCTTAATGATAATGCTACCTGTAATACATGTAGTGTAGTTAGGGCTATGGAGGCCAGGGTCATAGAATTAGAATCACTGCTGTGGATCATGCTAAACAACCAGCTAGCTGTAGGACCTTCTCAGGGAGGGGGTGTACAGCTGTCCAGGGCTGCAGGATTAGTTAGCTGGTCCCCCGCAGCACCCGAACAGCCTGGAACGCAGGGCGGCTTTGGGTGGTGCAGCTCTTCTTTCTAGAAATATGGCCATGTCTCTTCACAGCCCTAAAACCTGACATCCAGGGTTGAGGCCAGGACGCAGAGCTGCAGTCTTACAGCTCCTCTGCAGCTTCTTTAGAGCTGTCACTCACCCAAAACCTTCAACATCCTGTAGAGATTGTGTCTGTACCCAGACCACCTATATTTAAAAAACTCAAGAAAAGATTTATCAATAAAAATGTTAAAAAAATCGATCCTATCAAATTAATGGATCAAAACAATTTGACAATTAAAAGCGGACTATTAAATATGAGATCTCTCTGGTCTAAATCTCTGTTAGTAAATGACTTGATAACTGATCATCAGATTGATTTACTCTGTCTCACAGAGACCTGGCTGCAACAGGAAGAATATGTTAGTATTAATAAAGCAACTCCTCCCATTATCATATTCCTAGAGATCCAGGAGGAGGAGGAGTGGCAGCAATCTTCCACTCAAGTTTATCAATTAATACAAAGCCTAAACTTAGTTATAAATCATTTGAGAGTCTGACTCTTAGTCTCTCACCCAAACTGGAAAGCACAGAAACGGATTGTATTGTTGTTGTTTACCTCCCACCTGGTCCTTATTCAGAGTTTCTAACTGAATTCTGACTTTTTGTCAGGTTTAGTGCTGAGTTCAGATAAAGTGATGATAGTGGGATATTTTTACATTCATGTTGACGTGGACAACGACAGCCTCAGTTCTACTTTCAGCTCATTATTAGATTCTATAGGCTTTTCTCAGAATGTAAATAAACCCCGTCACCGTGGTAACCACACCCTCCATCTGGTTCTGTCGTATGGCATAGAAACTTAAAGTTGAATTGTATTTCCTCAAAACCCTGTTTTGTCGGACCACTTCTTATTAACATTTGAAGTTACAATAATGGACTACACAGCATGTGGGAATAAATCCCACTACAGTAGATGTCTGTCAGATGATGTCGTGGCCAAGTTTAAGGAAGCAGTTACATGCTTATCCTCTTCGATGCCGTGTGTTAAAGCAGTGGAAGGCATCTATGTTGATCTTAGTCCCACACAAGTGGATCATCTGGTAGAAAACACTGCTACAACTCTAGATGATGTCGACCCTCTGAAAAAGAGAGTCATGAACCAGAGGAAGTTGTCTCCATGGTACAACTCAGAACTACGCTCTGCTAGTCAGCGACTAGAAAGATGGAAAGGAAATGGAGTTCCATTAATTTAGAAGAATTTCACCTGCCTGGAAGGATAGTCTAATATTATATAAGAAAGCTCTTGGTAAGGCCAGGACTTTATATTATTCATCATTAATAGAGGACAACAAGAACAACCCCAGGTTTCTTTTCATCACTGTAGCAGGCTGACAAAGAGTCACAGTTCTGTTGAGCCCTCTATTCCTTCAGCTCTCAGCAGTAATGACTTCATTAACTTCTTTACTAATAAAATTCTTACTATCAGGGAGAGAATCGGGCCGACCCTTCCTGCCACCATCACTGATGTGATGTTAAACACAGCAGCCCTGAAAGCAACTGTAGGACCAGATGTAAACTTGGAACATTTCTCTCCTGTTGAGCTCTCCGAGTTAACTAGAATTATTTCTTCATCTGGATCCTCTAGCTGTCTGTTAGATCCCATCCCAACTAAACTCCTCAAGGAAGTCCTCCCTTTAATTGTTATGTGGTGCGGTAGGACTGGACCCAAATGCAGACACAGACTCGAGTTCAAGTACAGACCAGTCTTTATTTTACCGGTGGCTAGGTGCCCAATGTCTTTCTAATGACTTTTCCCCTCTCTCTCTTCTCGTCCCGAGTCGAGAGGGAAACTCCACCGAACTCTCACCGGGGGGTGGGGCCAGCTGGTGCTGTCACACGCTCAGCTCTGGTCTGGGCAGGATCAGGTGGGGCCGTAGAACAGGCAGTCAGGCAGGCAGCTCCAGAGGTCCTACGAAGTGCAGGAATGGGTCCACTGTGTGGTCTCCCGAGGTCCGACACAGGGACAGCAGACTGGAACAAACGTGTGTCTGACACAGGGCAGAGGACAGGATGGAGTGTGTGGTTTCCCGAGGTCCAACACAAGGTAGCAAGCAGGATCGAGGTAGCCCACGGCAAGATGACAGGACAGGACAGACAAGACAGGACATGTCCTTGCCATGGGAGGTGACTGGAGGCGGGCAGAGGAGTACACAGAACAAAACACAAAGCACATGGCAAACAACAACAAATACACAGGGGAATGACAGCACACGAGAAAAGGAGATCTGGAGAAACAAAGGTCAAAACACACAGGGTCAGACATAGATCCTGACAGTACCCCCCCCCCCCTCAAAGGGAGCCTCTCGGTGACCAGACTGGACCGGGTGGGAGGAGGTGGTCCGGAGGAGGGACGGAGGACTACAACAACAGAAGACGACGAGTAAGGAAACTTGGGTGGACAGAGGACAGCCATGGGGCAGGCCAGACTTGAGGGATCACTCTAGAGGATGGCCATGGAGCAGGACAGACTTGAGTGACCGCTCCAGAGGACAGCCATGGGGCAGGACGGACTTGAGGAACTTCTCCGGAGGACGACCACGAGGCAGGACGGACTTGAGGAACCTCTCCGGAGGACGGCCGTGAGGAAGGACGGACTTGAGGGACCTCTCTGGAGGATGACCACAAAGCAGGATGGACTTTTATTCTATTTATTGTATATACCGTGCATTTTTTATATTTAATACTTTTTACTGTTGTTTTATTGTTTTCCTGTACCTATAATGCTGCTGTAGCGGCAAAAAAAAATTCCCCTTGGGGATTAATAAAGTAACTATCTATCTATCTTGAGGAACCTATCTGGAGGACGACCTCATGGCTGCACAGACTTGAGGGACATACCCGGAGGACAACCACGAAGCAGGATGGACTTGAGGGACCTCTCTGTAGGATGACCACGAGGTAGGACAGACTTGGATGACCACTCTGGGGGATGGCCATGAGTCAGGACAGACTTGAGTGATACCTCCGGAGGACGACCCTGTGGCAGAAAAGAGAGTGGACCACGAAGGCCGAGAGTCACTGGGAGGACAGCAGGAAGCCAACGACATACCTTCACTTGGATGCCAGTAGGGGAGCGTTGGTTAAGGCGGGACCCTGCTGGGCGCAGAGCAGGAGGTCGTTGGCAAAGGTGGGACCCCTTCGGCCGCAAAGAAGGGAAGGGTTGGCGGCGAAGGTGGAACTCTTCCGGGCGCTGAGCTGGAAGGCGTCGGTGGCGAATACGGAACCCTTCCGGACGCTGAGCTGGAGGACGTTGACGGCGAAGGTGGGACCCCTTCAGCCACATAGCAGGAGACCGGCGGCGGCAAAGGCAGAACCCTTCCGGGTGTGGAGCTGGAGGACGTTGACAGCAAAGACGGAATCCCTCCATACCCCGAGCTGGAGGTGTGGTGTCGACCCAGCCGGAGGCAGGAACAGGAGGCGTGGCGTCGACCCAGCTGGAGGCAGGAGCTGTGGACGTGGCCTCAACATGGCTGGACGCTAGTGGCCCGGCGTCGGCGACCCGCCCAGAATCAGGAAACGGAGAGGCGGTGTTGTCGACCCGGTCAGAAGCCGGTGATCCGGGATCAGCGACCCGTTTGGTGACAGGAATAGGAGGAACGGTGTCGTCGACCCGGTCGGAAGCTAGTGGCCTGGCGTCGGCGACCCGTCCGGAGACAGGAACAGGTGGCCCGGTGTCGGTGACCCGTCCAGAGACGGGAACAGGATGTGCGGCGTTGTCGACCCGGCCGGAAGCTAGTGGTCCGGCGTCAGCGACCCGCCTGGAGACAGGAACAGGACGGGTGGCGTCGTCGACCTGGCCAGAAGCCAGTGGCCCGCTGTCGGAGACCCGCCCGGAGACAGGAACAGGAGGACGGGAGGAACGTCCGTAGCAGCTGGAAGTCTTGCCAGAGTTGGAGATCCTGAGACTGGCTTGGGCAGTGACGCAATTAAGTCCAAACCTGCTTGACACAGGCACTGCCACAGAGCAGCGGGGTCAAGACCGGGCCACCCCTGTATACCGCGGTCAAGAAACCCCTCCAGGCATCTTCTTAGTTTGGACATGTTATTCAATATCCTAGAAACGGAGGGGATAGCAACCAGCCAAGACCGGGATTCAACTATTGTCTCCATCATTCTGCAACCCAACAACTGTCATTCAATGTTGGCTGGACATTGAGGCAGGAACGGGAGGGATGGCATCATCGACCTGGCCGGGAAGCTAGTGGCCCGGCGTCGGTGACCCAGAGACAGGAACAGGAGGAGAGTCCATAGTGGCTGCAGGGGAAAGAGAGTCTGTAGTGGCTAGAGAGTCCGTGGTGGCTGCGGGGGCAAGAGAGTCCGTCATGGCTGCCAGGGCTGAAGACTCTAACATCGTGGCTGCCGGGGCTCAAGACTCTGTCGTCATGGCCGAGTCCTCAAAGACTGAGGCTCGGTACGTTGCAGAACCTGCTCCAGAGGTCCTACGAAACGCAGGAACAGGTCCATTGTGTGGTCTCCCGAGGTCCAACACAGGGACAGCAGACTAGAACAAACGTGTGGTTTCCTGAGGTCTGACACAGGGACAGCAGACTGGAACAAACATGCATGGTTTCCCGAGGTCCGACACAGGGTAGCAGGCAGGATGGAGTGTGTGGTTTCCCGAGGTCCGACACAGGGTAGCAGGCAGGATCGAGGTAGTCCACGGCAAGACGACAGGACAGAACAGACAGAACAGGACTGGACAGGACAGATGGCTGGTAGCACTGGCGACAGGTTGCCGGTGAGTGGACGTAGCTGACAGTATGGACCGACAACCCAGGACTGCAGGACCAGGGTTGATATAGTGTCGGGAGGTGATTTAGTGTGATGAGGAACCAGTGTGTCAACCTGCAGGTGGTGATCAGCTGGATTGTCCACAGCTTTGCAGGCTGATGAGGGGCACAGCCATGGGAGGTGACTGGAGGCGGGCAGAAGAGGACGCAGAACACAAAGCACACTCCCCTACCGGTCTCCGAGTGAATATATGCCGTTGGCTTCCTGCCATCCTCCCAGTGACTCTCAGCCTTCGTGGTCCGCTCCCTTTACTGCCTCGTGGTCATCCTCCGGAGCAGTCACCCAAGTCTGTCCCGCGCCCCTGATCAGCCTGCAAAGCTGTGGACAGTCCAGCTAATCACCACCTGCAGGTTGATACACTGGTTCCTCATCCCACTAATCACCTCCCGACACTATATCAACCATGGTCCTGCAGTCCTGGGTTGTCGGTCCATACTGTCTGTTACGTCCACTCATCCGCAACCCGTCAGCCATCTGTCCTGTCCTGTTGTCTTGCCATGGACTACCTCGATCCTGCCTGCTACCCTGTGTTGGACCTCGGGAAACCACACACTCTATCTTGCCTGCTAGCCTGCCTCGGACTCATCTTCCACCAGTAAATAAAGACTGTTCTGTACCTGAACTCGATTTTGTGTCCGCATTTGGGTCCAGTCCTGCTGCACCACATAACACTGTCCTCTTGATGTCTTTAGTCCTCCTGATGTTTCTGTCCTCCTGATGTCTTTCTCCTGAAGTATCAGACAGTGGTGTCTCTCACAGAGGACATTTTTTTTTAATCTTCCATTATGCCTCAGTTGCACTCAGCTGCTCCGTAGCATGCAGGATTTGTGATGTCACAGATAAACTGTAGCTCTGCAGGAAACAGTTTGAAACATGCAGACTGAAGCTTCATGAAACCTCTCAACATCTTTCTTTAAACTTCATTTACATTCAGACTCCTTAAAGACATCAGGTCTGTGATGCGACTTGTCCTGATTTTCTGTCAAATGTAGTTGTGTTGAATCTTTATTTCTGAGTTTCCGGAGCTGCATGTGATGGTTCCCCTGCTCAGACACTGAATGACAGTCAGTGTAAGTCTGTGGCTGCCTGTCGGTTATGGGAAAGTCAAAGGTCGGGACTCTGACATCACATCTGTCGACAAACTGTTGATTCGTTCTGTATTATTTAGTTCAGAAACAAATGCAGAGAATTAGTTGGATTTTTGAGCAAACTTTGATATTCATGAAGAAGCTGTTGATCCCGATAAACCACAGTTCATAAATAATCTATTTAATCATATATTATATAAACATCGAACAAAAATTTTAGAAATTTGTGTCTGGTAAATTATTTCTCTGTTGTAACAATGCTTCTTGGCAATAATTTTTTTACCGTTGGAAAGTCTGTTTATTTCCCTTTTAAACGGAGCCCCATTTGGAAGAAACATGCATTTCTGGGATGAGCAGCACAGCTGAGTATGTGGGTTGCATCCATTAAAAATTTGCCAAATCTTCTCTGCCTGGCCTTCCATGACTGCCCTTCACCGTCAGGCCCGTTTGCGTTGGTGTTGGCAACACCTGAACTGGAACCTAAACATGTGGAGGAACGTTATGTTCAGCGATGAGTCCAGATTTTGCCTACGGAAGTTGGATCGTAGGGTCAAAGTGTGGAGAAGACGGGGAGAATGCTCTGCTGATTGCTGCACCGATAGAGTAACACCTTTTGGTGGAGGCATTTCAATGCAGAGATATCGAGATGAGATTCTGCAACAAGTGGCAATCCCATTTCTCCACAGTCTGGGACCAAACTCCATCCTCCAAGATGACAACGCTCGCCCCCACAGAACGGGTTTATCAGAGACTACCTCCAGAATTTGGGAGTAGAGAGAATGGAATGGCCTGCCAACGGTCCTGACCTCAACCCAACTGAACACTTGTGGGATCAGCTTGGGCATTCTGTTCATGCCAGAGTGACCAACACAACCACGTTGGCTGACTTGCGACAAATCCTGCTTGAGGAGTGTAATGCCGTCCCACAGCAGTGTGTGACCAGGCTGGTGACCAGCATGAGGAGGAGGTGCCAGGCTGTTGTGGCTGTGCTGCTCATCCCACAAATGCATGTTCCTTACAAATAGGGCACCGTTTAAAAGGGAAATTAACAGGCTTTCCAACGATATGCAATTTATTGCCAAGAAGCATTGTTACAACAGAGAAATTATCTACCAAACACAAATTTCCAAACTTTTTGTTCAATGTTTAGTATAAGTCTGCCACATTTCAGTCACTGAATATGAGCTAGTTTCCAACAGTGTGGAGATGATGATATGATGTGAACGTCCCTGTTTGGATGGTTATTTTGTCTTTGATGTAATCTGAACTCTATGTCAGTGGTGTGTGTTGCTCTGCCTCCCTCTAGAGGCCAGAGGCTGTAATAACATATTCATCAGTGACATCAGACTGAAGATGTCAGAAACAAGTGTTCAGTTTACACTTTACAATCATTCATAAAAGAAACATCCGCATGTGTCAGGAAATAAATCAAAGTTTATTGTTGTACATTCTTCATCCATACTGAGAAAATAAATAAAGATACAGCGACAGGTTCAAACTCTCAGAGAATCATGGGAAACATGTTTCTGTTTGTCTGAGCTGAAGCAGCAGATCGTTTCCAACAACAGATCACACTTTGCACATCAAATTAAACTCTTTGTGGGAAACTTCAGTGTTTTGTGACGAATCAGGGAATGTGTGATTTAGAAATGTGTTTCTATGAAGCTGGAAAAAAAATACTTTGTTATAAAAACTGTTGATGTGATGTCAACTCGCTGGTTTATATCAGGGCGGAGCAAAGTGAAGCTTTCTTACAGCATTTCAGTAAAAAACAATGAACTAATTGGGGTAACTGTAACATGTAGTGACTTTGACAAGTTATCATCCACAACAATAATGTGACTCCCTGAATACAATTTACCATGAAGACATTTTCAAGGGTTGCAGACATGTGACAGTAAATCAGTGATGACGCTTTGGATTCAGAGTGATGTCCAACATGGAGGACAACACCTTCACAAGGATTTTATTTCTTTACATACAATTTTTTTGTGTTTTTATGGTGATTTAATTTAATCTCCCTGTGAGCTGCTACAGATTGGATGGAGTTTAATATTATTGGACCTCAAGCAGGTTTATAAAGATATCATAGGTCAGTTCTTTGGGAATGATGGCGTCTCCTCCTTCCTGTTGAGTTACATTATGATGCTTTCATGACTCAATAAGAACCAGAGGATGGGTTGGACCTGAGACAGGTGGGATGGTTGGACCTGGAACAGGACGGTTGGACGTGGGACGGGTGGGACAGTTGGACCTGGGACAGGACAGTTGGACTTGGGACGGTTGGACCTGGGACAGGACGGTTGGACCTAGGACGGGTGGGACGGTTGGACCTAGGACATGACAGTTGGACCTGGGACGGGTGGGACGGTTGGACCTGGGACAGGACAGTTGGACCTGGGACAGGACGGTTGGACCTACAGTGAGAGCTTCCTGTCAGTCCTTGGTTTCAGCAGCAGTTCACCACAGATCGTGTTCAGCTACAGGTGCCAGTCCAAACAGCATTAAGTATTTAAATGGATTGTATTCAGTCCAGGTAGTTTTACACATGTTACCATGGTAACCTCCTCAGAGGGTTATCTTTAATTGGGATGTCACACATGCAGGTTTTACAGTTCAGGAGAACCGCAGTGGTCTCAGTCCATACTGGTCCTCCTGGTTCAGCTCCTCAGGCAGGGGGGGGCGGCCTCGGGGGGAGTGGGGGAGGTAGGCGGGGTCAGTCTGAACAGGGACAGCTGACTCTGGGATGGTCCAATGGGAGACTTCCGTGTCACCGAGCTGTAACAGTGAAACAGGAAGCAGACAGTCAGAACCATCACAGGTCCGATGGACTCGCTGCCTTCATCTAACAGACGTACCCCTCCTCCATGTCCTCCTGCTGCTCTCCGTCCACAGACACCTCCGTGTGTTCAGCACTGCTCTCCTCCTCCTCCTCCTCCACGTTGCTCCTTGTAGAGCAGCGAGGAGGCCAGCGCAGCTCCCCGCTCTCTGCCACGTTCTGCTCCGTGGGCTCCACCACGATGGAGGGGAGACGCTCCCTCCGATACAAGAAGTCTTTGGGATAATCCGACTCCTCACTCATGTTGGCTTCAGGAAAGATCTGGACCAGGAGGAGATCCAGAGGAGCGTCAAGAGGAGAATCAGGATGAGAATCAGGATTCAGGAGGAGAATCAGGAGGAGAATCAAGATTCAGGAGGAGAATAAGGAGGAGAATCAGGAGGTGAATCAGGAGGAAAATCTGGATTCAGGATGAGAGTCAGGAGGAGAGTCAAGAGGAGAATCAAGATTCAGGAGGAGAATCAGGAGGAGAATCAGGAGGAGAATCAGGAGTCATAACGTCTTTCAGAAATAAACAGGATGTACACTTTAAAAAGTTATTCAGAGTCCAAAGGTGATTTGATGAAAGAACAAATCTAACAATCTATATTTTCACACTTTACATGTTAATGAAGCAGCAGCTAAAGGCTCCTGCTGTCCTCCCTCTAAAGGAGGTAAATATTCCTCCTCTCTTATCAACATTCATCACCTCGTTCTCTCCATAAACTCATCTTTTTAATTTCATGACTCAACATGAAAACATTTATAACTGAGGCTCGATCATACCTGATAGGCTCGGCTGCCTCTCCTCTGGTCCGGAATCTCCTCCATCTGAGACTCCACCTGACTGAGGATGGTGTTCATGCTACAAACACACACACACACACACACACACACACACACACACACACACACACACACACACACACACACACACACACACACACACACACACACACACACACACACACACACACACACACACACACACACACAAACACACACACACACAGTCAGACCTCAAGACAGTTTTCCACTTCACCTCAGTCCATCTTCAATGATCTCGGTCCAGAGAAGACGGCGGTGTTTCTGGATCATGTTTCTATCTGGTTTCTTATTTGGAGAGTTTCAACCTGCATTTGGTTATTTTTTTGTTATACAACTTTTCCAGTCTTTTGTTGACACTGTCACAATGTTTTAGAGATGTGTTGCTGCCATCAAATTCAGCATGAGCAGATATTTTTCATAAGACAATAACATTTCTCAGTTTCAACATTTAACATGTTGTCTTTGGTTTATTATTTTTAATTGAACATGAGTTCATGGGATTTGCAAATCATCACACTTTTTTATTTACATTGTACACAGCGTCCCAACTTTTTTTGAAAAGTATTGTATATGAAACAGTTTTCATCCCTAATGTCAGAGAGAATAATGTAAACAAACCTGTGATACAGGATACTGCTGACTGACAGTCTGTGAAATACAAACTTTACTTCTTCACTGACCTGATTATTCCAAACTCTGTATATTTGTATCATGAATCACCATCATGAGTTTTCACAGTCCCAAAGGGGTCTGAATGTAGAGCGTCCACATGTGTCAGGTACATCTGAAGGCCTCCAGCTGAGCTCCACCCAAAGGTGGAGGTGATGGAGAACTGTTACATATATCTTACTCAGACATTTTCACATACAAATAAGAGGGTGTTGTTTCCAACTGGTGAGAGGGTGAGGAGGAAGACAGCAGGGAAGAGTTTCTCCTGCTGAGTTAATCTGCAGATTATCTCTTAATGACATTACAGGCCTGGTCAACAAGCCCTCCTCCACCCAGCAGAGGGGGGAAGGGTGGAGGAGGTGCACATTAAACCTAAATAAAAAAAAGTGATCCAGTTTTGTAGAGCAGAAAGAACATACCTGCCCACTACTTTTTTTTATGACATTTTGTATATTAATAAACACATAATGTCTGTATAGCCACACTGAAACATTGGAAATCTGAATGGAAGTGACTTATCAGTAGTTCCACAGCTAATGTGGTCTCTGCTCTTTAATAAAGTAGTTTCCTTCACAGCTCTACAGTACGACCCAACCGGCTGAATGAAGACGAGAAACCTCCTGGATAAGTGATCTTCTTCAATGTGCCTCATCCTCCTCATCATCACTCTCACAACATGATGGAACTCACCTGATGTCTGCAGCATGAGCAGGTGTGTGAAATGTGTCTGAACTCACCTGTGTGTGGCAGGAAGGCAGCTCATCTTTACTCCAACAAACGAAACAAGACTCTTCCAGGTGAGAATCACTCGGCTCTTTCCCGTCCGTCCTCCTTCCACTCACAGCCGCCGCACCCCTCCCCCCCCCCTTCCCCCGTCATTTTTCCACACTGTCCTGTTTAGTGACGCACTCAATGCTGGGCTTTCACACATGCTCTCCAAGCTGGTGGCTTAGTGTCACCTCCAATTACAGAAGCAGGGCTGATGTACCATGTGAGTGTGCAGCAGCACAGAGCCTTCTTGCAGATTAACAGGTGAGTTGACCTGGCTGCACATTCATCACAATGTTTTACATGGTGATTAAAGACACATTCCCCCTAGAGAACTCAAATAGACAGCAGTGTGTTGATGTTGGGGTACAAAATGATTTTCAAATGACACAAACTCATGTTTAATTGAAAATACACCAGAGACAATGATTAAAAAGTTGAAAGTGAGACATTTTATTGTTTTATCTAAAATATGTGCTCATTTTGAATTTAATGAAAAGGGTCGACGGAAGACTTGAAAAGCTGTGTAATGTTAAAACAACACCTGGTGGAGCGTCTCGAAAGTAATTAGGTTACCTGGCAACAGATCAGTAATCAGATCAGGCAGCACTGCATTAAAAACACACTATTCTGGAGTGGAAATCACTGCATGGGCTCAGGAACACTTGTGAAACCCATCGTCTGTGAACACAGTTCATCGCTGCGTCCACAAATGCAGGTTAAAACTCTCCAAAGAAGAAACCAGATAGAAACATGATCCAGAAACACCGCTGCCTTCTCTGGACTGAGATCATTGAAGATGGACTGAGGTGAAGTGGACAACTGTCCTGAGGTCTGATGGATCACAATCTGAGATTCTGTTTGGAAATCATGGACGCTGCATCCTCCAGGTTAAAGAGGAGAGGGACCATCCAGCTTGTTATCAGCTCAGTTCTAAAGCCAGCATCTGTGATGGTACAGGGATGCATTAGTGCACATGGCATGGGTAGCTTGAACATCTGGAAGGAAGCATTAATGCTGAATGATATATTCAGGTTTTGGAGCAACATATGCTGCCATCCAGACAACGTCTCTTTCAGGGAAGGTCTTGTTTATTTCAGCAGAACAATGTCCAACTACATTCTGCACGTATTCCAACAGCATGGCTCCGTAGTAGAAGAGTCCGCTGATAAACTGGCCTCCTGCAGTCCAGACCTGAAAACATCTGGAGCATCAGGACATGAACAATACAACAAAGGAGACCCTGAACTGTTGAGCAGCTGAAATCCTCCATCAGGCCAGAATGGGACCACATTTCACTTTCAAAACTCCAGAAACTGGTCTCCTCAGTTCCCCAACATTTCCAGAGTGTTGTTAAAAGAAGAGGTGATACAGCTCAGTAGTGAACATGATCCTGGAACAACTTTATAGAGACGTGATGTTGACATCAAATTCAAAATGAGCAGATATTTTTAATAAAACAATACAATTTCAGTTTAAACATTTGATGTTATCTTTGGTCTATTTTCAATTACATATGAGTTTACATGATTTACAAATCATCACATTGTGTCTTTATTTACATTTTACACATTGTCCCAACTTCTTTTGGAAATGTCAGGATTTCCTGTCTGTCTATGTGTTTTGTCTGTCATGTGTTCTTGTGTTGGTCTGTGTCTGAAGGGCGTGGCCTCATCTCCTGCCGCCTCCAGACACCTCCCACTATCACCCATTATCACCTGATCAGGTTGAGGTTGAGCAGGATTACTGTCTCTGGTTCCAGTAATCACCACCTGGCAGTATATAAACCCCGGTCCTGCACTTCACCTGTGTCAGTCCGTCCACTAACCTCAACTGGTTCTATGCTGTGGTTCCGTAAGTCTGTTTGCAATTATTTGCAATTCCGGTTCTGACCCTCCTGTCTGTCTTCTGTCTGCTGCAGTTTCTACCAGCGTGCCTGTCTCTGATCCTGTGATCCTGCCTGCTGTCCTGTGTCGGACCATGGGAACCATACAGCCGATCCTGCCTGATATCCTGTATTTTGGGAAATAAATATTCTTACCTGAAGTCCTGCTGTTGTCCACGCTGCATTTGGGTCTGCTGACACCACATATCGTGACAGAAAACTGGGTTGTAGATTATTTGAAAATCACTAACAGGGAATCAAAGAGGATTGTGGGTAGTATGCTTCCAATAAATATGATTGTGGTTCCCACAGTTTCCAGAAGTAGAATGGGAGGCGGTGCTTCAGTTTTCAGGCTCCCAGTTTGTGTTCAGGAGCAGAAACCCTCTCGAGCTTTAAGGTTCCACTCAAAATGTTCCATTTTGATAAAGTTTATAGTTGAAGCTGCTCAGGTGAACCTGAACCATCCTGCAGCTCTGCTGTTATAGACCAATGCTGCTGGGGGACCTCCCATTGACTCATTAACTTCATGTTTTAATTTCTGTGTTGTAAAGCTCTGCTGTAAAGACTTTAATGTGTTAAGTGCCATGAAATAACCTGTGTTGTGATTTGGTGCTTCATAAATAAAATAGAATAGAATAGAATTGAATATGATGTTAAAGTAAAGACATGGTTCAGTAACATTCACAATCAGAGCTGATCTCATGTTTCCTCCTCTGTGTGTATGTTTCATGTAACTTTGGACTGTACTGTCTGATTATAGCCCAGCTGCAGCACTGCAGTCATTAGTATATCCACCCAGCAGGGGGCGCTGTCAGAGTATGGAGCCATGATGTCAGTGTGGAAGACATGAACAGCAGCAGCTCCGTTAAATGTGTGATGAGCTCTGTAATTCTTCACGGTGTATCCTTCAGTTTCCTGAAAAATATCACATTCACATGGTGTGTATAGTCTGCGTTCAGTGTGTGTATATTGTGTGTATAGTGTGCGTTTAGTGTGTATAGAGTGTGTATAGTGTGTGTTCAGTGTGTGTTTACTGTGTGTATAGTGTTTGTTTGTGTCTTCAGTGTGTGTATAGTGTGTGTTTGTGTGTTCAGTGTGCATTCAGTGTGTTCAGTGTGCCTTCAGTTTGTATAGTGTGTTCAGTGTGTATAGTGTGCATTCAGTGTGTTCAGTGTGCCTTCAGTTTGTATAGTGTGTTCAGTGTGTATAGTGTGCGTTCAGTGTGTTCAGTGTATAGTGTGCGTTGTGTGTGTTAAGTGTGTTTTCAGTGTGTGTATATAGAGTGTGTTTAGTGTGGTCAGTGTGTATATAATATACGTATATTTTGTGTTCAGTGTGTTTAGTGTGTGTTCAGTTTGTATATTGTGTTTGTGTATATAGTGTGTGTATATTGTGTGTTCAGTGTGTTTAGTGTGTATAGTGTGTGTTCAGTGTGTTCAGTGTGTGTGTTCAGTGTGTGTATGGTGTGTATTCAGTGTGTTTAGTGTGTTCAGTGTGTGTGTGTGTGTTCAGTGTGTTCAGTGTGTGTTTAGCGTGTGTTTAGTGTGTATAGTGTGTTCATTGTGCTTAGTGAGTATAGTGTGCGTTAAGTGTGTTTAGTGCGTGTGTAGTGTGTGTACAGTGTTTGTTTGTGTTCAGTGTGTGTTTATTGTGTGTATAGTGTTTGTCACACACACTGTTAACTCCACACACACACACACACACACACACACACACACACACACACACACACACACACACACGTACGTACACACTGTTAACTCCTCAACACAACTGTTAACTCCTCACACACACACACACACTGTTAACTCCTCACACACACTGATAACTCCTCACACACACTAATAACTCCTCACTCACCCACTGATTCTTTCCTCTCTGAGGACACTAAACAAAAGGGAACTAAAAGAAGTTGGACAATTGACAAAATAAGAGCTTTGGACTCTTCAGAGACAACAGGTGTGATTCAGGTCAGTGTTTCCTGTTTTGGTTGAGGAGGAAGAAGAGAATCAGCTGGTGATGAAGAGGACTCAGAGGAAGGAGAGGAGGACCTTTTCTCTATTTGGTTTCACTGCAGCAGGAAGTTTAGATCTGAACAGAGAGAGAGAGAGAGACCGAGAGCGAGAGCGAGAGAGAGAGAGAGAGACCTGAGCACCAAAAAAGGTCTGGAGAGACTGTCTGACAGGGGGTGGGGGGACAAACAGGCAAACAGGAGAGAGAAGAAGAGGAACAGTACAGAGGAGGTCTGTTCTGGGATCAGCAGTGGACATAAAGAACAGGTGAGGGGGGGGGGTCCAGTAACCCAAACAGTCAGTGTGTGTGTATGTATGTATGGGCGGGGGTCCACACTAGACAGTAAAGGGCTGTTCCTGTCAGTATGTAGGTGAGGTCAGACAGTGATGCTGCTCCTGTTCCTCTGACTGTAGAGAGGAACCAGTCGACCTGTCATTACCCATCAGCAACTGAACCAGAACAGCCTCCTGCTGGGCGTCATGTCAACGGGCCCTGGTCTGGGTGGTCCGGACCCGGCCATGGGCCCCCAGAACAGCGGACCTGTCGGACTCCAGACTCTGCTGGACCTGCTGGTGGGAGTCTACCAGGAGTTCTACTGCTCACCCTTCAACAGGGAGAAATACGTATCTGGGTTCCTGCAGTGGGGTTAGTTAATTTTTATTTCATGTGTGTGAGTGTGTGTGTGTGCGTGCGTGCGTGCGCGTGTGTGTGTGTGTGTGTGTGTGTGTGTGTGTGTGTGTGTGTGTGTGTGTGTGTGTGTGTGTGTGTGTGTGTGTGTGTGTGTGTGTGTGTGTGTGTGTGTGTGTGTGTGTGCTGCAGTGAGGTCACGCTCTGACTGCAGATGAAACCAGGCTTCACTCTGTTATCCTGGATTTCTTTACTCTGCTTTTGTCTAATGTTCCTAAACAGCAGCCAGCAGCTCTACTGGAACATTGAACGACTCTCTGGTTAAAGCCTTCTTCTCAAAGACAGCATGACCAGAGTGCTCAGTCTGTGGACACCAGATGTAAACCAGGGGGCGGGGCTCTGTGTGTAGATGTAAACCAGGGGGCAGGGCTATGTGTGTAGATGTAAACCAGGGGGCAGGGCTATGTGTGTAGGTGTAAACCAGGGAGCGGGGCTATTTGTGTAGATGTTTAACTCCAATACTTCCAGCCGACATTGAATTAAATTCATTTCAATTGAATTCAATTTTATTTATATAGCGCCAAATCACAACACAGGTTATTTCATGGCACTTAACACATTAAAGTCTTTACAGCAAGACTTTACAATATTATACAGAGAAACCAACAATTCAACCATTCCCACATGAGCTAGGAGGGAAAAACTCCTCTTTAAGGGAGAAAAACCTCCAACAGAGGGAAGAAAAACTCCCTTTAACAGGAAGAAACCTCCAACAGAACCAGGATCAGAGGTGGGCGGAGCATCTGTTAACAGAACCAAGATCAGAGGTGGGCGGAGCATCTGTTAACAGAACCGGACTCAAAGGTGGGCGGAGCCTCTGTTAACAGAACCAGGATCAGAAGTGGGCGGAGCATCTGTTAACAGAACCAGGATCAGAGGTGGGCGGCCATCTGCCTCGACCGGTTGGGGTGAGAGAGAAAAGGACAGCATAGAGATAGAAGAGAAGAACTGTTGGTGGAGATGACAAGTGCAGAGCAGAGACATGCAGCTCCATGACGGGACATCTGGAAAAGAAAGAACAGAAACTACACAAGCGAAGGAACTGAATGGAGACAACAGATAATAATAAGAAACTATGGGAGAGAAAAAGATGGTGAGGTATGAGTCAGTTAAAGAGTAGGAGGAAAGAAAAGAAGCTCAGCATGTAACGAGGTCCCCAGCAGCGTCGGCCTTTAACAGCATAACTAAGGGTTGGTTCAGGTCTACCTGAGCCAGCCCTAACTATAGGCTTTATCAAAAAGGAACGTTTTGAGTCTAATCTTAAAGCTAGAGAGGGTTTCTGCCCCTCCAACACAAACTGGGAGCTGGTTCCACAGGGGAGGAGCCTGAAAACTGAAGCTCCGCCTCCCATTTTACTTCTAAGATGGAAGACATCTGACTCTGGCCCCGGGAAGACATCTGACTCTAGCCGCTGGAAGACATCCGACTCTGGCCCCGGGAAGACATCTGTCTCTGTCCCCTGGTTTCACTAACTTCATGTTAAACAGAGTCTCCAATAACCAGAGTTGGTTTCTCAGCAGATGTTTCACAGAGTGTGTAACATCTGTTGGAGACGTGAAGGTCGGTGGTGAACCGTGGGCTTCTTCTTGGGACTATGTCTCCTTCGTACTGTCCCTCAGCCACCCGGCTGTTCGGGTGCTGCGGGGGACCGGCTACCTAAGCCTGCAGCCCTGGGCAGCTGTACACCCCCCCCCTCCCTGAGAAGCTCCTACAGCTAGCTGGTTATTTAGCATGGTGCACAGCAGTGATTCTAATTCTATGACCCTGGCCTCCAGAGCCCTAACTACACTCCTCCTCCTCCTCCTCTCCCTAACTACATTACATTTATTACAGGTAACATTATCATTAAGGGAGGCAGGGTCGTAACTAAACATGTCACACTGAGCAGGAAAACCAAGAAGAGGTGCTAAGCTAACAGCACCAAAACACCAAGTTAGTGAACGTTGGTCAAAGATTTAACAGGAGAATTGTTCAAGAAGAGCAAGCGTGAGTTTTAACTTGAGATTAGAAGAAGTGTGGAGAGTTATGATATGTTTAATTCAAGAAAAGGAGCTGAAATAGCAGAGAGAAGTAACACTAGTCACAATGTTTGTATACAGGAAATGACACAATACGCTCACCGTAACGTCAGACGAGATTCCTCCCTCAAGAAGTCCACCAGAGGTCGGCTCCAAAAAGCCTCCGGCTCCATAGACTCCCATTCAACTTCTCTCATCAAATCCAAAGTGAATAAAATGTGTCCATCAGTTCTCTCGGTGTTGTTAGCTAAAGTCACTCCTTCTTATTAGTTTTCTGGAGGTCCATCTGAAAATAATCCCTCATTCATTAGAAAAGAAGATTCAAGAAGACCTGTTTTTGGGGGCGTGTCTGTTTGATTGACAGGCTTGTGGTGAGAGAGAATAATGCCCCACCTTCTGTCAAAAAGTGATGGATGGCGGCCTTTGACCTGACCTGTCAAGTGATTTATGACCCTTAACTCCCGCCCGTTTTATGGCCCTGGGAAAGGCAGTGAGGAATTTAAGGTTGATGACCTTTGACCTGTCAAGTGATTTATGATCCCTTCTAAGGTCTATTAAGGAAGTACGGTATTTATGGTGGATGACCTTTGACCCGTCATGGTATTTATGATCCCTTTTAAGGTCCATTAAGGAAGTAAGTAAGGTATTTATGGTGGATGACCTTTGACCTGTCATAAAGGTGGTTTATGACCCGTTAAAGGTCCATTAAGTAAGTAAGGTATTTATGGTGGATTCCCTGTGACCTGTCCAATGGTTTATGAACCTCCTTCGATCTTAGCTGACCTTAGCCCCCTACAGACTTCCCCCTAATGACGTGGCCCCAGAGGTAGAGTTTAAAACAAACCAACGAGAGTGGAGTAGGTTGGGTTTATAGGGAGCGAATGGATTCATATGGTCAAAATGATGTCGTTGCTCTAAGCACCACCATGACAACTGGTAACTAAAGATTTAAACCATCCAAGCCTCCGATTAACTAATCCATTGGCCCAGAATCAAACAATGTCCATGCAAGCACTGTTTAGCAACCATTTAGGGTATCGTGTCAGACAGTCAGCCTTCAACCACAGACCACACAAATCTTTGTAAGTCACCAAGTAATTGACAGCAGTCAAAGCACAACTGGAATATATTGAGCTAGCAACCACACTGATATTCAACTTTCCAGCCTTTTTCCAGTTCAGCTTCACTGGACTCTCCACAAGTCTTCTGTCTCTAGTTTTCTTATCTTACCTTGAAACCCTTACCACAGAGATTTACACCTGAAACAGCAAACATTTCAACAGTTATTAGGTTTAAAATGTTCACTTCTGCACACTTTAAATGGACAATAATGGATATATGTAGTTTTGTATTATGACATTTTGCAACCGTGAACTGTAAGTAATCCACATTAAGTCACCACAATCATGAGAGACATTAAGACGTCACTTTCCTTCATTGCACACGTTAGCTGAACATGTCACGATGAAGAGGACACTTCTGCATGCTGCCACAAATTGTGCTCTCTGTTTATGACAGTTGACGTAAAACAAAGGAGCAGACTATAGTTTAGTATAGCCGACACCAATCAGTTAAATAAATGCTTTGATGACACTGATACCAAATCTTGGAGATCAGCTCGGGATGTCAGTCACATCACTCAACCTCAGCCAACATGATGCAGAGGACCAAAACAACTCCCTCATTTCCTGGTGTGAACTTCTTGAACGCAGCGACCTGCTCTGTCCTTTTTGGTGTTTTGTGGGATTTGAATATCCATGAATAACTGCTTCACAATCAGCTAGTTGCTACCAGTGCATCTGAAGCAGCTGTTACTTTTTCCACTTTGGTCTCAGACTCATTGATTTGCTACCCTGTGGTCACTAAACGCAAATTCTTGTAACATTACTATTACATGACTTTAGCAATTATTGCACAATCCATTCACGCATAATGAGGCATAGTATGGGCAAATTTAAACAAGCCGTTTGAAGAAAGATGAAACACAATCTGTAATATTAACTTGATTTCAAAATAAGATACAATAAATAAAAGATAATCCAGTACCTGGTGAGGTCTTCCCAACAGGAGTTCAAACGCTGAGCTG
>NW_027211148.1:2500-40000 GCF_029030835.1 Brachyistius frenatus
TGAGAACACGATTATGTCATAAAACCAAAACAGGCAAAAAAAACCTCCATAGAGCTGCAGAATGAATGGTTCATCACTGCTGTTGACCTCTTTTATATCATAGTGATTTCATTAAATATTATGAAGTTATTAGTAGAACTTGATGCATGTTAAATGGTCGACAGTATAAAGTGAATATAAAAGATGTTCGTCTGTGGTTTCAAACACTTTTAAACTCTGTCGTTCTCCCAGTCTGGATCCTGAGGGTGCGATGGAGCTCCTCTTTATGATCCTGTATTATGATCCTAAAAGTGAGCTAAGGGACTTTGGATGTGAAGATAGTTTTGCTGATGAACTCATTATTGTCCCGAGGGAGAGTTGTGGAGGATCAGGAGCTGACAGCTCTTCTCCTGTACGTCCTCTCTGTTTGCTTGTTTCTGTTCAGGCTTTATTCTTTTAGATAAAATGATAAACTGCATTCATATCTTTTCATTTATTTTCATTTATTTTCCTCCCACAAACACAGTTAGAGTAGAAATCAGAGACTTTGTTTTTCCAGCTTCCATCAGCGTGTCAAGTTGCTCTCCGGCCCCTCTGATCATGTGACACACCTTGACCTCTGGAGCCCCCGCTGATACAGTCGCTGACCTTTGACCCCTCCATCACTTTTTCCTCTCCAGATCAGGGCACCGACAGGCCCGAGACATGCCGAGCGGCTCCTCCCATCTACGGGGGCAATGGGGAGCTGCTTTCTCCCCGACTGGGGGCTCTGAGAGGTGGGCTGGGTCTGGGGATGGAGGGGGAGCTGGTATCCCCCCTGCTGATGGCTCCGGTCCACATCGACCCATCCTGCCTCCACCCGGACCTGCTGACGGAGGTGCAGCACGTGGTGATCGCCAGGGAGCAGCTGCTGCTCCACCTCAACCAGGTCATCGGCAGAGGTCAGTCTCACGCTTCACTGCTGAAACAGAAATTTTCTGATGTATGGAACATAATTATCTTTTTATTCTGTCCTTATTTTGCTTTTATTGTTTTTTATTCCGTTTTTATTTGGTTTTCATTCTGTTTTTATTCAGTTTTTATTTGGTTTTCATTCTGTTTTTATTCTGGTTTTTTATTCTGGTTTTTATTCTGTTTTTATTCTGGTTTTTTATTCTGGTTTTTATTCTGTTTTTATTCTGGTTTTTTATTCTGTTTTTTATTCTGTTTTTATTTGGTTTTTTATTCTGGTTTTTATTCTGTTTTTATTTGGTTTTCATTCTGGTTTTATTCTGTTTTTCATTCTGTTTTTATTCTGTTTTTTACTCTGTTTTTATTGTTTTCTATTCTGTTTTTATTCCTTTGTTCCATTTACATTTTATCTAAGACTGAGGTGCTGACTGCAAAAGCTCAAAACAAAGTAGTAAGACCAGTTATTTATGTCGTGGAAGATGTTTTGTAAAAAGATCCAGTCATTACAAACTGCTGCTTCATAGTTTAAATACACTTAGACAAATAATTTATTTTTATAAGTCCAGTGAATAAAACAACATGAAAAGATGCTCCTGGTGCCTGATGGTGACATCACGGTGACATTACGGTGATGATGTCAGTTAACAGCATCATCAAGCAGATTGAGGCTTTTTCCAACAGGCTGGAACAAAAACAATAATGAATGCATTAAAATGTGAAAGATTGTCTGACCAATTACAATCCAGCTGAAACCAAAATTAATTTTACAATTTGATTAAAATGATACTTGTTTGTTTTAACATTTTTAAATAATGCAGAATTATTAGTCAGTAAATTATTTAGACTTTAAGACTTAAAAACATAAAAAAGTTCAAACCCACCCACTCTATTTTTTAAGTAAGTTTAAGGCTCTGCTCTGTTTATATACTAATAAGTATCAAAAACAATTTGTCGTTTATCATCTTTAAAGTTTGTATTATTTTTGTAACCTGAGTTACTAATTAGGTTAATTCATATATATCCCTGTAAAATATTTGTGGAAACTGTAGCTGATGTTCGGTCATATTCTCATCCTGCCAGCTCAGATGAACATTTATTAACAATGTAAAGCCGAACAAAAGTTAAAGTCGCCCACCGAGAGTTTAATTACCGGTTTTATCAAACGACACACAATCATCTGGTGTAAGTAGGCGGTTTAGACCTCAGATCAGATTCAGTGTGAGGAGGAAAAGATCCCCCCCCCCCGCCTCCACACACACACACACACACACACACACACACACACACACACACACACACACACACACACACACACACACACACACACACACACACACACACACACACACACACACAACGATCCCCTGAAGAAAGGAGCCGGGAATTTTCCACAAGTGGCGTAGGATGATTTGTTCACAGCCAGAATTCCCAGGGTGCATTGTTCTGAGTAATCCAACACCCGCAGCCATCTGCAGGGACGTGATAGCAGAGAGTCGCGCTCATTTCATTC
Organism: Brachyistius frenatus; assembly: GCF_029030835.1. Lineage (NCBI taxonomy): Eukaryota > Metazoa > Chordata > Actinopteri > Embiotocidae > Brachyistius > Brachyistius frenatus. The sequence continues at coordinate 4,941 of NW_027211148.1, forward strand.
AGTCTGGGGCCTCACGTCTTTAACAGGAGGAATAATTCCATAAAATGAACAATAACTCAGAGGGTTGGCTCGGCGCGGCTGGTTTGTGTGGAGCATTAATGAATAAATACTGGGTTACTGGAGGAGGAAGATTTACTGAGAGGCTGACGGTAACTTAAGACAGTTTGATGTTGAGGCCATGAAATACACACAAGAGTCACACATATTTGTTTTCACACCCGCCGATTAGGAACCAATCAAACCTCTCCAACCCTCCAGACTTGAACTTTTATGTGTAAGCAGTGGACAGAAATGTACAATTTTTATTTCTGGAACGTCTGTAATCACGGCAGGACGCTGGTCTTTAATCACAGTGACTGTAAAGAAGGTTTCAGTCATGTGTCATGTGGAGGTGCTCACAGGTTTGAACATGATGTTTTGAACACTGATTCTGACTGACGTCGTGTTTCAACCTGCAGGACACTTCGGATGTGTTTTTCATGGAACTCTGCTGGAACCGGACGGACAGAAGCAGCACTGTGCCGTCAAGTCCCTGAATCGTAAGCACAAATATCTTAATAATCTGTCGGCCAGCCGGACACCTCACAGGTAAAAGGGGCGTGGCTAGATCCGTGATTGGAGAACAGTACACTTGATGTTGTCCAGCAGATGATGAAATCATGTTTAAAATCAGACTTAGAGGGGTTTCCTGTACGTGTTCATTCCAGTCTGCAGGTTTCTGATCATCTGATGTTCTTTACCTGCACAGGTAGAAGCTTTTTATTAGTTATTAAAGATGTTCTTATGTGCAGGATATCAGCAGGATCCTCCAGAAATGTGATCACCCTGACCTCCTCCTCTACCCTGACCTCCTCCTCCAACCTGACCTCCTCCTCCACCCTGACCTCCTCCTCCCCCTTACCTCCTCCACCCTGACCTCCTCCTCCTCCCACCACCACAGTTGTTCATCCTCCATCACCTGATATTATACTGCATACTTGTTGTATGATGTCACAGCGCCCAGCAGCCTTATGGACCTCATCTCATCTTGCCTGAATTCTCCTCGGGTCGGGATGATGGTGATGAATGAGCGCCGATGGCGAGGACGGCATTAGGCTCCACCTAATCGTGTAACCTGTCAGATGCAGCGGGGAGATTGATGCTGGATGATGGAGGAGGGACCTCCGCCCTCAGTGGGATGGGATGAGCGGGGCCTGCTGGGGTCGTGTCCTCTGGGACTTCAACCTCTTTGTATTAATTATTGTGACCTCGGAGCGCAGTGTCATCATTTCTGTCTTTTGCAGCCTTTAAAACCTTGAGTTGCCGCTTTCATCCTAATCTAGAAATGTCACTGACATGTAGTCGACAGAATGATTATTGTATAAAGTATAACATCCATCCTGCTGCAGAAATAATGTTATTTTATTCTCTAAATTTCAAATCAAGGCTCTGAAACTAAACGTCATCTCTCCTGTCTTTGGGGTCTGACCTCAGCTGGAGGCTGGTGGTCTGTGTGAAGCTCTAACAGGTCTAACCAGATTACAGCAGAGAAAATGAGATTGAGGTCTGAGGGTTGTGGTCAAGTCTGATGGTTGAGGTCTGAGAGTTGAGGTCTGAGGGTTGAGGTCAGGTCTGATGGTTGAGGTCTGAGGGTTGAGGTCTGATGGTTGAGGTCTGATGGTTGAGGTCTGAGGGTTGAGGTCTGAGGTCTGAGGGTTGAGGTCTGAGGGTTGAGGTCAGTTCTGATGGTTGAGGTCTGAGAGTTGAGGTCTGAGGTCTGAGGGTTGAGGTCAGGTCTGATGGTTGAGGTCTGAGGGTTGAGGTCTGAGGGTTGAGGTCTGATGGTTGAGGTCTGATGGTTGAGGTCTGATGGTTGAGGTCTGAGGGTTGAGGTCTGAGGGTTGAGGTCAGTTCTGATGGTTGAGGTCTGAGAGTTGAGGTCTGAGGTCTGAGGGTTGATGTCTGATGGTTGAGGTCTGATGGTTGAGGTCTGAGGGTTGAGGTCTGATGGTTGAGGTCTGATGGTTGAGGTCTGAGGGTTGAGGTCAGTTCTGATGGTTGAGGTCTGAGGGTTGAGGTCTGATGGTTGAGGTCTGATGGTTGAGGTCTGATGGTTGAGGTCTGAGGGTTGAGGTCTGAGGGTTGAGGTCTGAGGGTTGAGGTTCTGATGGTTGAGGTCTGAGGGTTGAGGGTCTGATGGTTGAGGTCTGATGGTTGAGGTCTGATGGTTGAGGTCTGAGGGTTGAGGTCTGAGGGTTGAGGTCTGATGGTTGAGGTCTGAGGGTTGAGGTCTGAGGGTTGAGGTCTGAGGGTTGAGGTCAGTTCTGATGGTTGAGGTCTGAGGGTTGAGGTCTGATGGTTGAGGTCTGAGGGTTGAGGTCTGATGGTTGAGGTCTGAGGGTTGAGGTCTGATGGTTGAGGTCTGATGGTTGAGGTCTAATGGTTGAGGTCTGAGGGTTGAGGTCTGAGGATTGAGGTCAGGACAGCAGAGTTTCTACTTATTATTTCAAAATGTGTCCTTTAACTGGAGTGTGTTGTCATGTGTGCAGGCATCACGGACCTGGAGGAGGTGTCCCAGTTCCTGAAGGAGGGCATCATCATGAAGGACTTCAGCCACCCCAACGTCCTGTCTCTGCTGGGGATCTGCCTCCCGCCGGAGGGCTCGCCGCTCGTCGTCCTGCCTTACATGAAGCACGGAGACCTGCGCAACTTCATCCGGGACGAGGGACATGTAAGACAGGACACATGTAGTTCTGAACGTCTGTACGAGCTCCTTTATGAAGACACACTGTTCATACTGTTCACAAGTGTTTGGACTTGAAGATGATGTGACTGTTTGTTCCAGAACCCGACGGTGAAGGACCTGATGGGTTTCGGGCTGCAGGTGGCCCGAGGGATGGAGTACCTGGCCAGCAAGAAGTTTGTCCACCGAGACCTGGCGGCCAGGAACTGCATGTAAGCTACAATCTAAAAAAAATAGTTTTATCCAGTTCATAAGCTGCAAAAGATCCAAATAGAAGAAAATACCAGAGAAGGTTGAAGAATATTCAGTAATTTACAACAATGTGAAGTAGAGAAGAGTTCAAGAGAAACACCGAGATGAGCAAAGGAGGAATGAGAAAAGAGAAGAGGAGCAACGTAGAAAACACAGAGTAGAAGATGCAGTGACTTCCTGTCTGTTGCAGGCTGGACGAGAGCTACACGGTGAAGGTGGCCGACTTCGGTCTGGCCCGGGACATTTATGACAAAGAATATTACAGCGTCCACAACAAGAGCGGCGTGAAGCTGCCCGTGAAGTGGATGGCGCTGGAGAGTCTGCAGACGCACAAGTTCACCACGAAGTCAGACGTGGTGAGTGGCAGCCATGTTTGTAGTCCTTTTGAAACAGGAAACGTGTTGTAAGTTTAAGGATGATTTTGAGATGAGGAGTTCCTTTCTTTTCGTATTTCCCGCAGTGGTCGTTTGGCGTGTTGCTATGGGAACTGATGACCCGCGGAGCGCCGCCATATTCTGACGTGAACTCCTTCGATATCACCGTGTTCCTCCTGCAGGGGAGGCGGCTGCTGCAGCCGGAGTTCTGCCCCGACGCCCTGTAAGTGTACACACACACACACACACACACACACACACACACACACACACACACACACACACACACACACACACACACACACACACACACACACACACACACACACACACACACACACACACACAGTACACAAACACACACACACACACACACACACACACACACACACACACACTACACACACACACACACACACACACACACACAGAGCTGCTCCTGGTGTCATCTCTGTGACTGAAGTGTCGTTGTGGTTCTGAAGGTCCGAGCTGCCCTAAGTTCAGTTCTACCGCAGCACGTTTGTTCACTTATTTCAGAGATCCAAAGAAAACCAAACCTGCTGACAGATGACTCAGTAAATAAAGATGATGTCAGCAGTTCTGACTGATGGAGGATCTTTAGGAGAACTTTACTGCTACGGCAACAGTTGCTTAGCAACCAAGAGACAAACAGAAAGAAAGAACATGCTCACACTGTGTGTGTGTGTGTGCTCTGTGTTTAGTACTGTGTGTGTGTGTGTGTGTGTACTGTGTGTGTGTGTGTGTGTGTGTGTGTGTGTGTGTGTGTGTGTGTGTGTGTGTGTGTGTGTGTGTGTGTGTGTGTGTGTGTGTGTGTGTGTGTGTGTGTGTGTGTGTGTGTGTGTGTGTGTGTGTGTGTGTGTGTGTGTGTGTGTGTGTGTGTGTGTGTGTGTGTGTGTGTGTGTGTGTGTGTGTGTGTGTGTGTGTGTGTGTGTGTGTGTGTGTGTGTGTTGGTATAGAGACGTTTTCTAATGTCAACTCAAAGAAAGTAAAATAACATAATAAGATCTGAAGTCTGACAGGCTGAAAGGTTTTGTGATAACAAAACTCTGATTTCTGATTAACAAATTAAATTTATCTTGGAGACACATGAATAACAACTATAGATTTTTGGAAGAACCGGATGTCAGATGTAAAAAAGAAATAAGAAGATTTTAAATCATTTGGAAAAGAATTATAGAAACAAAAGTATGTTAAGTCTCCTCCTTCATATCCCAGCTGACTCCTCCCTTCTCCTGCTCTGACTCCTCCCCTGCTCTGAGTTCTCCCCTCTCCTCCTCCCTGTCCCTCTCTGACCCCTCCCCTCTCCTTCAGATCCTGCTCTGACTCCTCCCCTCTCCTCCTCTGACCCCTCCCCTCTCCTCTTCTTAATCCTCCTCTGACTCCTCTCCTCTCCTCCTCTGACCCCTCCCCTCTCCTCTTCTTAATCCTCCTCTGACTCCTCTCCTCTCCTCCTCCAGGTACACGGTGATGATTGAGTGCTGGCACCCGAAGCCGGAGCGCCGGCCCTCCTTCTCCGAGCTGGTGTCACGTATCTCCTCCATCTTCTCCAGCTTCAGCGGGGAGCACTACGTCCTGCTCAACACCACCTACGTCAACATTGACAAGATGAGCCCCTACCCCTCCCTCCTCGCCTCCACCGCCTCCTCCTCCTATGAACCCTGCACCTCCACATCTCTGCCCACCCAGTCCCCGCTCTTCTGTCACGTGGAGCGAGACTGCTGCACCTGAAGACCACGGAGGGTGATGGAGGGGGCGAAGCCTCAGAGGGAGGAAGAGGAGGTAATGAAGACTGTTGGAGAACTACTGTATGTACTACAAACACTGGAGGACTGTTCACTCACTCATACTGTGGATCTTCTCGAACCTCGCAAAAACGACATGAACTAAAGGTTGACCTTATCGACCCTTTTGACCTTTCAGTGACCCCGGGAGCATGAGGTCAGACTTCCTGCATCCTCTACAAGACAATTACAAGGTTCAGGAACGCCTCCTCCAACGTTTCCAGCAGACAGAGAAGCATATCTCATGGACCACACATGGAGGGGGGGATTTCCTCTGCGGGTGGATGTGCTTCAGGAGGACGTGGCTCCGCCCTTCACGCTGTCTCTACTTTGACTGTGTGTTCATGTTGTGTAGAAAAATCACACCTCCTCAAACCGTCATCAAAACCAGGAGTCAGCCGGACAGACAATGCAGCTGCTCTGATGGATGTTGGTGCCTCAGGTGAGTAAACTGAGGCATGCTGGGAGTCGATGGCAGCAGGTAACTGTGAAACCTGCTGCTGCTCTGCAGACCACTGGATGAAAAAAAACTCTCCCCTGTCTCCCCTGTCTCACCTGTCGCTGGATGTTTTCTTCTTGTTGGTTGATGAACTGTCCAGTTTTCTGACTGTCGTCTCTGCGTCTGTTTTCTGGGACTCATTTATAACAGAAATCTGATCAAATAAGAGGACACGAAGATTTTTAACTCTGATTTTCTTCATGTGAATGAAGCTTCCTTCATATTTCTGTTCATTAAATAACTTTTGGTCAAACTTTTCTCACTCAGTAAAATGTTCATTTTAAAGGACTTCGTGTTCATCTGGCTTCAAACACAGACGCTGCTGTCATGTGACTTGTTAGTGACAGCTGTTTATTATTGTGTCTTTATGAGGACTGTGCAGCCATGTTGATGAAATATTTGAATGTTTTAATACATTTTAAAACTCCTGTATAATTCATAATACTGATGTTTGGAGAAGTGTGTAAACACTTTTAGATTTTTTTTTCTGCCTTTTCTGGTCACCATTGACTTCCATTCTTTTCAGCACATAAAAACTGTGATATTAAATAACTTGAGTTGTTTAATCCGTCACAAAGAACGTTTAGTGTTCAGTGTTAAACTATAGATACATACTTATGTCATGTATTATGTTTTAGCTGAAGCCCCTGAGAATTTACTGTTGGTGAAGGTGGAGTGTTATTTTATTCATATATCATATAAAAAGGCCTCATCAGTTTGTAGTAATCCACCACAAAGTCTAAATATGAGTTTTATGTTAATGATGACCATAATATGATGAGATATCTGTCATATTTTGATGGAATACACGACTCAAGCCTGTTTAAAGAGTGTGATTTAGATATTGAACTGAAATGAACAGCGACCAGGACTGATAGAAAACCAGAATCTGATTTATGAAGTGGTTAAAAATGAAAACATCATCTGTCACTAATGTGCTGAAACTTTAAAACTGTCATGTAGTCGCTTCTCTTTCTCTTCTCGTTGTGTAGCAACTTGTTGTTGTTGTTTTTATCTGATTGATGGACACGTATGAATGTTTGCTATGACAAGAAAATTGCTGTACTATATTTTTGTATTGATGATGAGCCTCCTGTGTAAATACGGTCCAACAGTGACACCTGTGGTGAGAGAGACGTACTGCAGGCAACCGACAAAACCACCAAACAAAACCACTTAACCTACGCTTCGCTTTCAGATGAACCACTGCCATCCTGTGTGTGTGTGTGTGTGTGTGTGTGTGTGTGTGTGTGTGTGTGTGTGTGTGTGTGTGTGTGTGTGTGTGTGTGTGCGCGCTGTGTGTGTGTGTGTGTACTGTACTGTGTGTGTGTGTGTGTGTGTTACAGTGTAGATTGTTGAACTGAACCCCCTGACGACACTTAGCCTGCTGTCACTGTGATCCTGTGATTGTCCATCACTTTGTGCTCAACACTGTCTGTTGTGTGTGTGTGTGTGTGTGTGTGTGTGTGTGTGTGTGTGTGTGTGTGTGTGTGTGTGTGTGTGTGTGTGTGTGTGTGTGTGTGTGTGTGTGTGTGTGTGTGTGTGTGTGTGTTGGTTGTGTAAACATCCTGAAGGTACATGTTCCTCTGTAATGTTAGATGAATTGTCAGTGTAATAAAGCTCCTACCACATTTAGTTAGTCTGTTTTTATGTTTCCTTTGTGCTGAACAAACACAACACAACGTTACAGCCTGTAATCACCATCCTTTCATACCTTCCATGTGTGACGTGCAGCTGCTTTTGAGTTTCACAATGAACAATAAGATATTGTTGGTGCAGTTTAAACAGTGTTTATAGAAATATAACTTACATTTATAAATATAAATTCAGGGACAGGTTTGAAGGTTTCACAAAGATAAGTGATGATTTGTGTTCAAACTGAGCCTGAGTCCCCTCCAGGACACACTCCTGCCTTCTTAAATTTAACTATGTATTTAAATCAGGACTCTGTCTGTTGAATTTAGCTTTTAAACACATAAAACTATATAAAAACTAAAAGAAACAACCTTAAAAAATAGAAAATATTAAAGCAGACAATCGTAATCTGAGTATTACAGGTTAACAAACACATTAATCAAACCTGCAGACATGAGAGCACAGATGAAGGAGATGGAAGAAACGTTTAGACAGGAGCTTCACTATGAAAATAAATCTCTGCAGAAACAGCTGTTTATCACTGGAAAACAAGATAAAGACAAACAACAGAGATGAAGCCCTGCGTCGGGTTCATCTTTGCCAGTTTTGTGCTTTGTATAGTTCTGAAGCCTGAAGCAACCGTGTTGTGTAGAAGCTGCTTGTATGCACAGAAACTAGCGACATGAACATGTTGAACTATGTCAGATCTGATGTAATCTCTCAACACGCGCAAAACATTTGAGGAAGAAGGAGCTCCTTTGTTTTGAGCTGTAAGTATGGACGGATAAATGTGAATATGATGTGGGTAATACTGCCCAATTACTGTGAGGTTAAATCACATGACAACTTCACCTTCACCTTGGCCATTATTAGGGAGTATCTGAAGACCCGTCTCACTGATGTGATTGTCACTGTAAATGTACATTAAATAGATAGAAAGTGTCATTTATATTATGAGTTGTTCGATTGGATTGTTCCAATAACCACTAACCCTAAGAACTAACCCTAACTACTAACCACTAACCCCAATAACTAATCCTAACTACTAACCACTAACCCTAACTACTAACCACTAACCCCAATAACTAATCCTAACTACTAACCACTAACCCTAAGAACTAATCCTAATCACTAACAATAAGAACTAATCCTAACTACTAACCACTAACCCCAATAACTAATCCTAACTACTAACCACTAACCCTCACACACACATGCACATGCGAGCACACACACACACACACACACACACACACACACACACACACACACACACACACACACACACACACACACACACAGTTATACACACACACACACACACTCACTGACACACACTCACACACACACACACACACACACACACACACACACACACACACACACACACACACACACACACACACACACACACACACACACACACACACACACACACACACACACACACACACACTCACTGACACACACTCACACACATGCAAACTCACACACACACACACACACACACACACACACACACACACACTCACACACACACACATGCACACACACACACACACACACACATACACTCACACACTTTCACACTCACAAACAGACACACACACACACACTCTCACTCTCTCTCACACACACACACAGAGTCATACACACACACACACACACACACACACACACACACACACACACACACACAGTTATACACACACACACACTCACTGACACACGCTCACACACATGCAAACATGCACACTCATACACACACACACACACACACACTTTCACACTGACACACACACACACACACACACACACACACACACACACACACAAACACACTCACACACACTCACACATATACACACATATACACACATACAGATACCTCGGCTGCCTCTGAAGGATTCTCATCAGATAACATTACCTCGTTTAATGATGAATCTTTAACTCCACAGCAGGGCGCTCTGTTCTTAGCTTTCTGGCGCCCCCTGTTGATGGTGTGCTGTTTTGACACGTACAAGGACCTTTTATCAGGCTCATGGGCTCTGGACAAAACAATGGGAACACTGCTCGTTAACTTTGAAGTATTTCTTGTGCATCCAGCTGCGACAGAAGCCGCTGCAGCACTTAGTGAAGACTGAAGTTCATGAAGCTGCACGAGACACCAGAGCTCAGTGGAGCAGAGAGGAGGAGGTTCAGGGAAGAAATACAGAACAACTCTGACATGTCCTCTGAGTGGTTTTATCCAGGCCACGTATCATTATATCTAACACAAAGGAGAGACTCATCTTACATGTATCAGTCTCCAGATCCACAAACTGGTGAAATACAGGAGGGAGAATAGTTGTTGAGTCATGACAGCACAGGAGGACAATCTGCTGATGTCAGGAAACGCAATGAGTTCTAAATGCCACAGTCGCCTCAGTCATCAGAACCTCTGGGACCCAAAACATCTCATGACAAGTTTAACAGAGTTTAATAGAGCTGTAATTTACGACAGGGTTTCCTGTTGGAACCCTTTCTGTCCCAGATGGTGTAAAGTCCCCTGAGGATCAGCATGGATGAAGAGCAGCAGATCCTGACGAGAGCGTTCTGATGACTCCCTGTTGAACAGGTACGTCAGGATGAAGTGGAAACACCTTCATGTTGACTTCTGGATGATCACAAGAGACATGAGAGCTGATGTTTGTCTCCTTATTAAACCTCCAATACTTTACAGTCAAGTCTTCTTTAGTTCGACTGAATGAACTGATGGACGAGAGGTGAAACTCAAACAAGGTGAGCGTCTCTTCTTTTCCTGCTCGACTCAATTTATCCTCCCGTCTGGCTTTAATAAATCAGAAGTCAGTTCAACTTTAGCTGCAGCATTGGTCAGACAGTGAGGCCTCAGAGTTTCTACTGAGATCTGCTGACTCACATCTTTAAAGGTTTGTTAGTGTCTCAGAGGTCACATGTTCATTTGATATTGCTGCTTTTATTTTGAGGTTTTTACTTTAGAGAAACCTCTGATCCACACCATGTTTGAAACGAGGACTTCAGCGTCATCTCGTCTTGTAAGGTGTACCTGTCAGATGTCTCGTCAGCTCCTCCATCGCTCACCAATGATATCTCTACCTGAGGAGTCCAACAGGGACGTGACCTCTGAACTCATGGAGACCACATCCACCAACATCAGGAAATAACGAAAAGAAGCACGTTAACAGGAACACAAGTGACTCTTTGAACTTCTACTTCTCTGTAATGATGGAGAAAACGGAACGACGTGCAAAACATTGAAAAGCTGCGGAGCAAGAGGTCATTGGATCCTAATGAGGTTAGGGTGTTAGCACGCTAACGTTTGCTGCCGTCATAAAGCCAATATTGGATATATTTCAAACTTTGACGTGAATATCTGTACTATGTTGTAGAAAGTAACTAAACACATCTACTCAAGTACTGCACTGAAGTATAAATTCAAGATATTTGCACTTTACGTTTATACCTTTACTTCACTGGATGAAAATCTGCTTTTGTTAGAATTCCTGTCTGTTCCTGGTGTGTTTTTCTCTGTTTAACCCCGATCACCTCCTCCTGTGTGCTGTCATTCCCCTGTCTATTTGTTTCTCCTCAGCGGTACCCTCCTCCGAGTTCCGCCCACTGCCGTGCCTCTCTCCGGCAGCACAGCTGTGCTGCGTTCCGGTGATCACCTGCTGATACAAATACCCCGGTCTCCTGCCTGCCCAGGGTCAGTCCGTCCGTTGCCTACCCGTCAACCCGTCCCGTAAGTCTGTCCGTCTCCCTGTCTGAGATTCCGGTTCTGACTCCATCTGTTTCCTGTGTCCTGCCGTTCAGTGTCGAGCCACGGGCATTCGCCTGAACGAAGAAGATTCCAGATCGTTCCACGGAGATCATCTGCTGCAATCTTGGCAATCCTGTGTCGAGCTTCGAGCGTCACACAGTCGACCCTGCCTTTCCGTCCAGTGTCGAGCCACGGGTATCACCTGCACGAAGAGACCTTCCAGTTCGTTCCTCGGAGATCAGCTGTCGAAGGTTTGGCTATCCTGTGTCGAGTCGCAGACGTCACACAGTCGATCCGGCCAATCAGCTGCGCTGGTGGAGGACCACGGGATTCCCACCAAGCCACGTCAGCCTGCCGCTCGCTGTGGAGAAGACTCGGGATTCCCCAGCGAAGTGCCCACCCGGCTAGCCTGTCACGTGCTGAGGAGGACCTCGGGATTCCCTCAGCTAACCCACTTCCCGCTGCATGCTGCCTACCTGCCTGTTCGTCAGCCTGCCAGCTGCCTCTCGGAGTGGAGTTGCACGGACCCGCGCTTTTGAACTCAGACAGTTTGTGTGCCTTCTGTTGGTTACCCATCCCGAGGAGAAATAAAGGACTTGGTTCACCTGAGATTCCACTGTTGTGTCTGCATTTGAGTTCGTTGGAAACACACCTCATAACAGCTTAATGACATCGTCTGATCGCTGGTTACTTTTCATGACTTTTTACTTTCTGTCCAGTGAAAACACACATTTCCAAATTCTGTGATTTTGAATTTTTCTAATAAACTGAAAGATTAAATGTTTTTTTATAAACGATTTAAAAACCCATTTAGCACTAAAAACAGGTCGGATTTTCTGATTTCGTTTATTTTTAAGAGATTATTAGTTCTAATGAACAAGACGATCTCAAAGTAACACACACACTTTTATATATATATATATATATATATATATATATAATTATTTATATATGTGTTGAGACATTTGGCCTTCTGGTGGCGCTGAAGGAATTAGTTCAGGAGTTTGAGATTCATCTCCACAGATATCTTTTTAATGTCACAACAATCAGTAACAGTTGTGGAGACGTCTCACTAAAAATTAGCCACATTTTGGCTGCAGGAATCCTTTGGGAACATGAATACATTCATATATTTTTATTAATAAGAATCCTTCGGTGGAGTCGGAGTTTTGTGTGCTGATGGAGGATCTAATGACTGGCAGCTCTAAATGTTCCTTCATGGATTAAACACTTTACACATTTCATCTAAAGCTCACAACCTGCTTCACCCCGACACGTCTGTAGCTTCAAACTCCTTCAGATGTGCAGACAGACGTGTTTCAGTGTTTCCGGGTTTCCGTATGCTGCTTCCTTTCTTTCAACACAGCTCATCAGATACTGTCAGAGGTGGAGATACAGACTCGGACTGATGCAATGCCAAAACGGCATTTCTCACTGTAACGTCTGCAGATCACTCAGCATGGTGGAGACACACTGATACTCACAAAGGTTGTGCTACTTTTTTATACAACAGTTGATCATGGTGGTTTGTTAATGCCTCCGTTCGAGAGATTTCTGAGTCCTGTCGGTGGTTATTGTCTAAGTGGGAGTCGTGTAACGAGGATCTGAGGTGACTAACAGTGACTGAGGTTGAGTCACCGACAGGAGCAACTGTTCTCCCTGCAGGTGATGAGGATCTCCGGTCTCAACACCAAGCAGCACAGTTATTCAGACACTGGTGTAGTGGATGGAGGTTCACTAAGGAAGGAGATAATAATCAATAATAGTATTTAAGCACCACAACAGTCTATGATCACATGAAATGCTTGAAAACATTGTAAATGTGTCCAACTGAGTGTGATAATGACGGCTGTAGTAACGGTGGAACATCAGAGGACTGCATTGTTCCTTCAGAGATGAGTCATGATAAATGGATGAATGAGAGGGTGAGGAATGGGCGCAGCCTCTGTAACATGTTTGTATATAATATATATAGATATATACTGTACTGTATATACTGTGCATTTTATATTAGATTTATATTTTATATTTTTACTGCTTTTTTATTGCTTTTCTATTATTCTATTATTATCTTATTGCTTCTGTATGCCGCTGTAGCGAAAAAAATTCCCCTCGGGGATTAATAAAGTAACTACCTAACCTAACCTAACATGGATTACTGTCATGATTTCACTGCTGCTGCCCTTTAATAGAGAAATAATAAAGTCACAGCAGGAGTATCACATGAGGAGAGGAGAGGAGAGGAGAGGAGAGGAGAGGAGAGGAGAGGAGAGGAGAGGAGAGGAGAGGAGAGGAGAGGAGAGGAGAGGAGAGGAGAGGAGAGGAGAGGAGAGGATATATAAATTGTATACAAGTATATAGTATATAAATTGCATGTTATCTTTTTTGCTGGCGGTCTGAGAGGGAAGTCAGAGCCAGCTCCAGAAAACAGTCCTCGTTCGCCCTCCAGTGGTGAACAGTGGTAAACACACTGTGACAGCGTCACTAACTATCACTGGGCTTCCCCAGACTAATGATGATGAACGAGACAGACTCTGAAAACCTTCCAGCTTCTTTTGGCATCTTCACAGCAAGAGAAGCATGTGTTTCAGTTCATGTGTTCTGCTTCAGTTCCTCTACCTGTGTGCTGTCCTAAACAATAAACGCAAATACCAAACAATGTTATTTAAAACAAATATTTACTTTTATTTGTATATTTATGTATTGCTTTTACCAAGGTGCCTTTGATTAAGCCTGTAATACTCTCTATTAAAGTTACATTAAAGTAAAAGCTAAAAATGTGAAAGAAACTGAAATTTTTCTTGTTTTATATTCAAAACCTTTATAAAAATAAAACATTAAGATCAAATAGTTTATTTAATTATTGATCTCTGTGATGAGAGGAACATGTTGATTTACAGCAGGAGAAGAAAAGACCAGAGAACAGAATACAAATGATAAGAAAACAAAAACAAACATATACAATTTCTCTTTTATATAAACAGTATAATAATCAAACACTGGTGTTCTGGAAATATACACATCTGCAAATCAACAGTGCATTTTTAAAACACTTTGAATAAATAATGATTGAATGATGTAACTCTTGCTGTGGCCTGGAACCGAGCCGATGAGCCCCGACCCGAACCGAGCCGGGAATCCACCCATGTGATGACGTCACGGGGCTCTGACAAGCTGGTGGTGCCGGAAGAAAAGATGGCGGATCATGAGGAGCAGCTATCCGACGAGGAGAAGGTAAGATGCCGATTTAAATAGAGCTTAAACCGCGGCGGGAAGCGTTAGAACTCCAATTTAGTTGCATCGGATCCGTCCTCCCGGTGCGGCCCGGTGCGGCCCGGTGGAGAGGACCGAGGAGAACCGGGCCTCGGCTCGCTGCTGCTGCTCATTATTTTTAGCTCAACTTCCGCTCATTTGTGAATGTAACGGAGCTCCTTGTACGGTCCTGACTCAAGCTAGGAGCCGTGGACATTTTATAACCCCCCCCCCCCCCCCCCCGGGGACTCGTGTCCCCCTCTGGTGTTTCCGGTTGCTGTTATTGAAGTTTTATACACCGGAGATCGCTAGCTTGGTGAGTTAGTTCAGCATAGCCGTAGCCTGCTAGCAGCTAGCATCACTTCCTAATGTTCGGCCGTTTCTCCGCTTGTTGTTTTATAAGTCGCCGTTTGACAGCAGCCATGTGCTCTATATCTAAAGAGCTCTATATCTAAAGAGCTCTATCTACATCTAAAGAGCTCTATCTATATCTAAAGAGCTCTATATCTAAAGAGCTCTATATCTAAAGAGCTCTATCTACATCTAAAGAGCTCTATCTATAGCTAAAGAGCTCTATATCTAAAGAGCTCTATCTACATCTAAAGAGCTCTATATCTAAAGAGCTCTATCTATATCTAAAGAGCTCTATATCTAAAGAGCTCTATCTACATCTAAAGAGCTCTATCTATAGCTAAAGAGCTCTATATCTAAAGAGCTCTATCTACATCTAAAGAGCTCTATATCTAAAGAGCTCTATCTATATCTAAAGAGCTCTATATCTAAAGAGCTCTATCTACATCTAAAGAGCTCTATATTTAAAGAGCTCTATATCTAAAGAGCTCTACATTTAAAGAGCTCTATATCTAAAGAGCTCTACATCTAAAGAGCAATATATCTAAAGAGCTCTACATCTAAAGAGCTCTATATCTAAAGAGCTCTACATCTAAAGAGCTCTACATCTAAAGAGCAATATATCTAAAGAGCTCTACATCTAAAGAGCTCTATCTATATCTAAAGAGCTCTACATCTAAAGAGCTCTATCTACATCTAAAGAGCTCTATATCTAAAGAGCTCTACATCTAAAGAGCAATATATCTAAAGAGCTCTACATCTAAAGAGCTCTATATCTAAAGAGCTCTATATCTAAAGAGCTCTACATCTAAAGAGCAATATATCTAAAGAGCTCTACATCTAAAGAGCTCTATCTATATCTAAAGAGCTCTATATCTAAAGAGCTCTACATCTAAAGAGCTCTAAATCTAAAGAGTTCTATACTTAAAGAGCTCTACATCTAAAGAGCTCTATACCTAAAGAGCTCTACATCTAAAGAGCTCTACATCTAACTACATCTAAAGAGCTCTACATCTAAAGAGCTCTATATCTAAAGAGCTCGCTGCACCAACAATAGGCAGCCTATGAGCTCCTCTGATCAGGAACATCTCACTAATTTAATCTAATTTAATTCATCTGCTTCCTTCCGGTTCTGAAGTCTACATCTTATGTTAACAGAGAACTGGTATGGAGGGATTCAGCCCATCATGTAGGGAGAGTTTCCTCCTCATGACGTCCCGCTCATCAACATCCTGAAACACACCTGAAACACACCTGAAACAAACACCTGAAACAAACACCTGAAACACACCTGAAACAAACACCTGAAACAAACACCTGAAACACACCTGAAACACACCTGAAACAAACACCTGAAACACACCACACAAACAACACACCTGAAACACACCTGAAACAAACACCTGAAACACACCTGAAACACACACACACACACACACACACACACACACACGACACACACACACACACACACACTTGAAACACACCCGACACACACCTGAAACACACCCGACACACACCTGAAACACACACCCGACACGCACCTGAAACACACCTGAAAAACACCTGAAACACACTTGAAACACCCCCCCGAAACACACCCGACACACACCTGAAACACACCTGAAAAACACCTGAAACACACTTGAAACACACTTGAAACACACACCTGAAACACACACCCGAAACACACCCGACACACACCTGAAACACACCTGAAACACACCCGAAACACACTTGACACACACACCTAACACACACCCGACACACACCCGAAACACACCCAACACGCACCTGAAACACACCTGAAACACATCTGAAACACACCCAACACACTCACCTGAAACACACCCAACACACGCACCTGAAACACATCTGAAACACACCCAACACACGCACCTGAAACACACCTGAAACACATCTGAAACACACCCAACACACTCACCTGAAACACACCCGACACACACCCAACACACACCTGAAACACACATCCGACACACGCCTGAAACACACACCCGAAACACACCCGACACACACCTGAAACACACACCCGACACACACCTGAAACACACCCGACACGCACCTGAAACACACCTGAAACACACCTGAAACACACCCACACACACCTGAAACACACCCAAAACATACACACCTGAAACACACCCCAAAACACACACACCTGAAACACACCCGACACACACACACCTGAAACACACCCGACACACACACCTGAAACACACCCGAAACACACACCTGAAACACACCCAAAACATACACACACACACCTGAAACACACCCAAAACATACACACCTGAAACACACACACACACACACACACACACACACACACACACACACACACACACACACACACACACACACACACACACACACACACACACACACACACACACACACACACACACACACACACACACCTGAAACACACCCGACACACACACCTGACACACACCTGAAACACACACACACACCTGAAACACACCCAAAACACACACCCGACACACACACACACACACACACACACCTGAAACACACCCGACACACACTTGAAACACACCCGACACACACCTGAAACACACCCGACACACACTTGAAACACACCCGACACACACCTGAAACACACCCGACACACACCTGAAACACACCCGACACACACCTGAACACACACCCAAACACACACCTGAAACACACACCAAAACACACACCTGAAACACACCCAAAACATACACACCTGAAACACACACCTCAAACACACACTGAAACACACCCAACACACACCCCTGAAACACACCCCTGAAACACACACCTGAAACAACACACCCCTGAAACACTCGTAGACCACCCGAGTGCTCAAACTGAAGGGGTCTCTGCTGTTCCACGAATCTTTCTCACACTTTATTTAATGTCCTGCTGAACTGCTCATTTACTGTCAGTTATCATTTATTAGATTTAGCTTCGTGTGATGCTTTTTGGTCGGCAAATATTACAATCTGAGCTGTTGTGAGAGGCACATCACAGCGGGAACAGCTGTTCACTGTTTATTATTGGTTCTTTGACAACTGATTTATTGTTCCATACTCTTATTGTGAAGGGTCTACATGGAGGAGTGTCTGCATGTGTACCTGTTGCCCTGTGTTGTGAGTTTGCAGTTAAAATTCCTCCCAGGCTCATTAATACCACAGTGAGCGTTTATGAGCGTTCTTAATAAACTTTCCTGAGGTCTGTAGGTTCTGTAACGGACGGGAGGCTTCGTTATCCCCCGCTGTGGTCCACATCAGTCCCAGTCAGAAGTTCTTCAGAGTTGTGCAGCTCATCGAGCCACCTTTGTGACTGCGTCATGCTCTTCAACACTCAGGCATCCACTGTGACTCAGCGTTTCCTCCCAGGGCTCTGCTGTCCAGCTGACTGGCCTCTAGGAGGTTTAGTGATGTACCGGCACTTCTCAGGTTGGTGCTTATTGGGATGAAGCTGTGGTCGAATGGTTCACAATGTTGGATGATGGTGTTCACTGGTGTCTGTTCACCTCTTCACCACGCTGGTTTCCTCTTCCACAGTTTGACCAGTTAGGTTTGTTCAGAGCGAATATCATGAAGGTAGATTCCCTGACGCAGCACTATTCAGTGTTCAGGTGTTCATTTCCCTCTCTGGATGTGAGTCGGACCGAGCAGCGTACTTCCTCCCTCCACTGCATGTGTGCTGTTCAAAGTGTCTCTCCTTTGCTGGAGCTAAAATCAGAGAATCAACCTGCTGCAGACTGGTTGGTGTCAGAGAGAAATGAGCACAAAGAGAGGAAATGCTCTTTTTCATCTGCCTGACACCGTGACAGTGGGTAACTGTCTAAAAACATCTACTGAAATGTGAATAGCTCTGTCACTGTCTAGTCATGATTTGTAGAATAAAAGTAAATGCTGATGGAGAACATGATCACCACACCAGAACCTCTCAGCACTCCTCTGGTCCTCCTCTGGTCCTCCTCTGGTCCTCCTCTACACACTGAATGATGAATCTGCAGACGGGCTTTTGTGGGAATCCCGACATGCTATGATCTGACATTACTGTGACGACTGTTGAATCTTTTATCTCTCACCCATTTTATTTTGTGCCAAATATAGTAACCAGTTTGGACTTGGTCTCTGGGAAATACTCATTAGACGTGTCCTGTTGTCGCTCACTGTGCGATTCCAGTAAAAAACTTTCTGATTGGGAATTACTGAAGTGGCTCTGACATTAGTAAATGATGAAACAGTCTTCTCTCTGAGTCATGTGGGTACCGATCCACCAGCTTCCTGATTACAGCAGAGAAACCACTCGCTGTTACAGGAGACTGTCATTACTCAACCTGTTAGCTGTCTGGGCAGGTAGCAGAACCACAAACTCAGTATGTTTACTCCTCTGTCTGTTAACTTTGTTTGTTACCCCAGAAAAGACCAGAAGTTATGATCTGCTAATTGATTCATGGAGGAGACAAACATCCAGTGGACAGGTAGCAGCTGCTCACCTGGGCTCCTGTCACTCACGTCCTTTCAGTTGTCTAGAAGGGAGGATAAATTGTTTGCTAGTCTTTTTTGAAGTTGAAATAAGAGAGAATAAAATCCCTGAGCTCTGCGCTAGCTAGTTTATTATCATGCATGACAAAGAAAAGCATCACATGTGTGTTTGAGACACTGGGACCAGTTGAATACTTTCTGGAGGAATATCTAAAACCATCAGTTCAGTATCCAGTAGTTGTAATTGTAAGTCATTGTGGTGTCAGTGGTTTGAGTTTCACCGTTTAGTTTGACCTCTAATATGTTAGAAAGAAAATCCAGTGAGAAAATTAATGTTGGAGGTTTTTTATTTTAAAGTTCACTCTGCTTTTACAACTATGTTAATACCTGGAATACTGTACCCAATGATTTAACACGTCACATAACGTTCACGCCTGGTGAGCACAGACAAATGAGGAAGTTCCTCCTCAGCCAATCACATTCAAGAATGAGACCCAGCGCTCCTTTCAGCCCTGAGTGCTCCACAGCTCAAACCTGTATCTGACCCACCAGTTGTAGAGTGGTCAGTCTGTTACCATTTATTATCTATTTGTATTATTTTCAAAGTAATTGTAACAATAATGAGGCGCACAAATGCACTCATAGGTCTGAATTAAACGGTTGACTAAATAATGGAGTCACTGTCACCATTCATTTCTCACCTGTTGATCAGCAGCACTGAGAGGATTAATCAGCCTCTAGTGTCTGTGTGACTTATTGTGTAACTGATGTGACACACAGACAAACAGAAATAAACAACAATAGAGTTTTTTTGTTGACAGTGATGCTGCAATAGATCATAAAGCAGTTTCACTGTAAAAGCAGCACTTGGCAGTCACGCCTGACTAACACGGCTGCAGGAGAAGTTAGCATGTTTATTGGCCATAATAGATAAATCTACTTCTACTGGAGGCATCAATGCAAACAATACAAGTAGTCACTGTACAGAAAGGCATTACTGATAAATCATCCACTAAATCCCATGTAAAGAAGAAAGCCTCTCTCGAAGTTTAAGCTTTGTATCTGTACTAAGATTAGGAGGGCAGGAAAATCGGTCGACAAAAAAAAAAATCAACATTTGGATACATGATGCCTATCATGCAGAGCGATTTATATAATACATTAACTGACACGCAGAGATAAATGCAGGGAGATTAAAAAAACATGTTACAGCAGAGATCCAGCTGCTGAATTATCACATTTCATTAAGGTTTTTTTTTCTCTCCAATTTCATAGTTTTAAACCCTTATTGCACTCCGGATAACAGAGGTCATAAAGAAGCCTCCGATAAAGTGTAATCCTTTTTAACAATACAATCTGAATCAATATAATGGTGGAATGAAGCCATCCTTCATTTAACTGGAGAGCAGGTTGAGCTCAGCCTGTCAACACCCGTCTTCAACCATAGAATAGTTGCATAATCTCCAGGTGTTTCCAGGTGTTTGTAGGTGTTTGTATGTCTTTGTAGGTGTCTCCAGGTGTTTGTAGGTGTTTTTAGGTGTTTGTAGGTGTCTCCAGGTGTTTGTAGGTGTTTGTAGGTGTCTCCAGGTGTTTGTAGGTGTTTGTAGGTGTCTGTAGGTGTCTCCAGGTGTTTGTATGTGTTTGTAGGTGTCTCCAGGTGTTTCCAGGTGTTTGTATGTGTTTGTAGGTGTCTCCAGGTGTTTGTAGATGTCTCCAGGTGTTTGTATGTGTTTGTAGGTGTCTCCAGGTGTTTGTAGGTGTATCCAGGTGTTTGTATGTGTTTGTAGGTGTCTCCAGGTGTTTGTAGGTGTATCCAGGTGTCTCCAGGTGTTTGTATGTGTTTGTAGGTGTCTCCAGGTGTCTCCAGGTGTTTGTAGGTGTATCCAGGTGTTTGTAGGTGTATCCAGGTGTCTCCAGGTGTCTCCAGGTGTTTGTATGTGTTTGTAGGTGTCTCCAGGTGTTTGTAGGTGTATCCAGGTGTTTGTAGGTGTATCCAGGTGTCTCCAGGTGTATCCAGGTGTTTGTAGGTGTCTCCAGGTGTTTGTAGGTGTATCCAGGTGTTTGTAGGTGTATCCAGGTGTCTCCAGGTGTATCCATGTGTTTGTAGGTGTTTGTAGGTGTCTCCAGGTGTTTGTAGGTGTATCCAGGTGTCTCCAGGTGTTTGTAGGTGTCTCCAGGTGTTTGTAGGTGTCTTCAGGTGTTTCCAGGTGTTTGTAGCAGAGCAACAGATGTGGAGACCAGGAGAGAACAATGCTTTCTGTCTGATTGATGTTTGAACAGAAAGCTCCCTGCTTTTCTTCCAGGTTTATATGAATGAATATGAATGTGTGTTTTCAGGTCTGACTGCAGACATCAGTGGCTTCAGACCAACATGACTGCAGGTTGTAATGTGATATTAAATGTTTTGCATCGCTAGCGGTAAAAGGAGACAACTGTAACCTGCAGGGTGTCGGGAGAAGTCAGTGCGGTGTTGGCTGAAGGTGATGAGCAGTCGGGTTCCTGGACGTGTTTCATTTAGTGACATGATTCATTCAGTATTACTCTCAACCACATCGCTGCTTATCAGTTTTAACAAGGCATCTTATGATATTTTTAGAATTCTGACTATTTAAAGGACTTTAAAATATTTGGTCAGGATTACAAAGTAGCAGAGAAGAAGAAGTGGGGAGACCTAGCTGAGTATTATGGTCTGTATTGTGAGTGAGTCCAGCTGGGCCTTCACTACATGCTGTTACCTGCTCCATTTCCTCTGTACTACGAAATGAAAATAAACCAGTGTTTGAGCTTTATAACTATAATTATAACTGAAGCGTTTCACAGGAGAATAATGTGATTCCTGTTCACGGTGTTGGATCACCGACAGATACATTCATTAAAGTACTCCACACCTCCGGGAGGAACTCAAACTGATGGCTACCTGGAAGGAAGGAATCAGTGTGACAGCTCCGAATGGTCTTGATGAAGGTTGTCCATGAGGATCAGTGATGCAGGAAGTGAAGGCAGCGTAACATCAACCTGACTGAAAGCAGCACAGCTGACAACGTTATTACTCTGTAACACCATTTATTAACTGATGGTGAGGAAGCAGCATTAATCTGGAACATCTGATTACTTCGTTTCTTCGTCTCCGGTTGAACTCCTCCTCCTGATTAGGGTTAACATCTCTGTCTATCCTGGAGCTCCCTAAACACGCGCACACACACACACACACACGCACGCACGCACGCATGCAGGCACGCACGCACACACACACACACACACACACACACACACAGACAAACACACACTCTCACACACACACACACACACACACACACACACACACACACACACACACACACACACACACACACACATAGACAAACACACTCACACACACAAAGACAAACACACACACACACACACACACACACATAGACAAACACACACACACACACAGACAAACACACACTCACACACACATAGACAAACACACACACACACATACAGACAAACGCACACACGCGCGCACACACACACAGACAAACACACACACACACACACACATAGACAAACACACACACAGACAAACACACACTCACACACACATAGACAAACACACACACACACATAGACAAACACACACACACACACACACATAGACAAACACACACACACACACAGACAAACACACACTCACACACACATAGACAAACACACACACACACATACAGACAAACGCACACACACACACACACACACACACACACACACACACACACACACACACACACACACACACACACACACACACACACACATACACACACACACACACACACATAGACAAACACACACACAGACAAACACACACTCACACACACATAGACAAACACACACACAGACACACACATAGACAAACACACACACAGACAAACACACACTCACACACACA
Source organism: Brachyistius frenatus (assembly GCF_029030835.1). Classification (NCBI taxonomy): domain Eukaryota; kingdom Metazoa; phylum Chordata; class Actinopteri; family Embiotocidae; genus Brachyistius; species Brachyistius frenatus. Next base: position 28,051 of record NW_027211148.1, read on the forward strand.
CAAAGACAAAAACACACACACACACACACACTCACACTCACTCACACACACACACACACACACACACACACACACACACACACACACACACACACACACACACTCACACGCACACACTCACTCACACTCACACACACACTCACTCACTCACACACACACACTCACTCACTCACTTACACACACACACACACACACACACACACACACACACACACACACACACACACACACAGACACACACACACACACACACACTCACACACACTCACTCACACACACACACACACACACACACACACACACACACACACACACACACACACACACACACACACACACACACACACACACACACACACACACACACACACACACACACACACACACACACACACACACACACACACACACACACACACACACACACACACACACACACACACACACACACACACACACCCTCCATGGATAATGATTCTGATTTCCATTGATCATTCTCATGTTATTTTGTTCTCAACACATTCCACGATGCGATGAATAAAGATTTGAACTGGAACATTTCATTCATTAGATGTAGGATGTGTTGTTTAAGTGTTCCCTTTATTTTTTGAGCATTGTATGTAACCTCCTCCTGATGTGACAGAGCTTCAGGCTTCAGGTTGTTGAGATACAACGTTATGAATTTCTACTGCAGGCCTGGCCAACCCGCGGCTCCCGAGCCACATGCGGCTCTTTGCCTAGTTTCATGCGGCTCTTACGTTCATATCGAAGTTTGTGTTTGTTTTTTTCTTTTAAAATCTTTTTATTGATTTTGTAAATACTTTAGACAGAGAGGTAGGACAGGATTACCCCTCCAAAAAATTGGGATATACAGAATAGTACATTCAGTTGTAAGTCTCTTGGAGGTCGTGTTTGTGGTTTTTTTTAATGTGCGTGTTCGCTTCGCTTGAGTTCAATACGGTATTTTTGTCAAACGCGCATGTGCGTGAGATGAAAATACCGCAAAGTTTCCCAGTTGGGGCAAAATCATCTGAGGAAACAATTAGTGTCCAGCTCGCTCTCAAAATGGCAGGAAAAAATGCACAGCAAAACGAAAAGATGAAGATGAACACAGGACGTTTTTAACAGAGTGGGAGAGTTTCTATTTTTTTGTTGAACGTCATGGCGAGCCATTCTGCCTGATATGTCAGGCGTCATTAGCGCATTTCAAAGCTTCAAATCTTCAGTGCCACTACAGCTCACTCCATGCTAACATCGACCAGGGATTTCCAAAAGTGGACTGAACTTCACAAGCACAAGTTGGACACTTTAAAAGGTCAGGCAGAAAAGCAGATACAGTTTTTCCAAAAATGTGCAAAGCACTCAGAGACCGTAACGCTTGCATCGTATCAACTGGCTTGGAACATTGCACGGGCTAAAAAGCCATTTAATGAAGGGGAGTTTGTTAAAAAATGCCTTGATATTGTGCCATTAAAAGACAGAACCCGTGGCATAGATGTGAAAGAAACAATGATGGCTGCATTTGCGAAAGCAAATCTGCCCACACCGAAACTAACTGCAATAGCCACGGATGGAGCGCCGGCCGTGATCGGATCTGTGAACGAGTCGGTGTTTTCTACCCTGAAACACGTGAAATCAAAGCATCGATCTGTTCTGACTGACACCCGTGTGAAAGAATTGCTTCGAGTGGCAACAACAGAATACAAGCCAGATTTGAAGAGGATTGTTCAAGGAATGCCAGAAGTCGCACTAAGCAACATGCATAGTAAAAGAAAAACGCTTGTAAATGATGATATTTTTGTTTGTGGACTTGGTTGAACTGAGAGTTTGTGTGTGTGAGACAGTGCACACAATGTTCATTGTTGAAGATGACTGGCCTGTGGTCTGAGTACTGTAGGAGTCCATTTCTGTCATTATCATGTTGGTGTGTGACATTTACAATAAATCTGGCTGAGCAGAGGTCTGTGCGTGTGTGTGTGTGTGTGTGTGTGTGTGTGTGTGTGTGTGTGTGTGTGTGTGTGTGTGTGTGTGTGTGTGTGTGTGTGTGTGTGTGTGTGTGTGTGTGTGTGTGTGTGTGTGTGTGTGTGTGTGTGTGTGTGTGTGTGTGTGAAGGGATGGGGTGAAGTTCATGTGTGCCCATGTGTATGATGTGGCTCTTTGCGGTAACATAGTAAAAAATGTGGCTCTTAGTCTCTGACTGGTTGGCCACCCCTGTTCTACTGGTTGTGTATCTGACCAGTGAGTCCCAGTCCTGACCGTTTCCTGTTTCCTGTTTCCTGTTTCCAGGTGCGCATAGCAGCTAACTTTGTGATCCACGCCCCCCCAGGAGAGTTCAACGAGGTGTTCAACGGTCAGTTCAGCATTCTGATAGCATCACACTCTCTCCCTTTCCTCCTCCTCGCCTCTCCTCCTTCTCAGTTCTCCTCCTTCACCCTCTCCTCTCCTTGTCCCCTCCCCTCTCCTCTTCTCCTCATCTCCTCTTCCTCCCGTCCTCTCCCCTCCCTTCCTCCTCTCCCTCTGCTCCTCCCTTCCTCCTCTCCTCCTCTTCCCCCCTCCTCTTCCCCTCTCCTGCTCCTCGCCTCCTCTCCTCTCCTCCTCCTCTCTTCTCCTCCTCCTTTCCCCTCTCCTCCCCCTCCTCTTTCCCTCCTTACCTCCCTTCCCCTCCTCCCTCCCCTCATTTCCTCTTCTCCCTCTCCTCCCCTCCTCCTCTCCTATCCTCCTGCTCCTTTCATCTCCTCTCTCATCCCCTCCTTCTCTCCTCCTCTCCTCCTTTCCCTCCTCTCCATCCCCTCCTCTTTTCTCTCCTTCTCTCTTCCTCCTCTCCTCTCCTCTCCTCTCCTCTCCTCTCCTCTCTCTTCCTCGTCCTGCTCCTCCTCATCCCCTCCCCTCCTCCTATCCTCCTCTCTAATGACCTCCTTGTTTCCTCCCCAGATGTGCGGTTGCTCCTGAACAATGATAATCTTCTGAGGGAAGGTGCAGCTCAGTAAGTCTGTTTGTAATATTTATTAGAAGAACAGCTGTTTACTCTTTAAAATGTAAAGTTAGTCTTTAGTTTCCTCTTGGCTCCTCCCTCTCCTCCCTCGTGGCTCCTCCCACATCCGACTCACCACCAGAACTGACCCCGTATCACAGTAAACCAGCTGGCTCGAGGTCGTTGTGTTGAACCAGAGTTTAAATGAAATGATGTTCACGTGATGTTTCTCTCTGCAGTGCTTTTGCACAGTATAACCTGGACCAGTTCACCCCCGTGAAGGTGGAGGGCTACGAAGACCAGGTGAGCTCCTCCTCATCCTCTGCTCCTCCGGTGATGGTGGTAGGATGGAGAAGTGGGGGTGGTGACATCATGGGGTTGATGACATCATGACTTTTTGATTATTTTTGTCATTAATACTTGTTACAACTTCGATCAAGTCTTCAGCCATGATTGTACCAAGGTCATAGTGCAATGATGTCATAGTGTAATGACGTCATCGTGTAATGATGTCATCATGTCCTGTGTTCATGTATCACAGCTGAAACCCAGCAGGAGGTCTTTGGTTCATCACGTCCTTTTTATTTTTCTCTCTTTCTCCTCCTGGTTACATCTATTCTACTCCTGACACTGCTTCTGGTTTTCACTCATTTCTTTGTCTCCCTCCCTCCATCTCCCTCCCCCCCTCCTTCCTTCTTTCCTTGTCTCCTTCCCTCCCTCCCTCCTTCCTTCCTCCCTCCCTCCCTCCTTCCTTTCTTCCTTGTCTCCCTTCTTCCTCCCTCCCTCCTTTCTTCCTTCCTTCCTTCCCTCCCTCCCTCCTCCCTCCTTCCTTCCTCCCTGCCTCCCTTCCTCCTTCCTTTCTTTCTTATCTCCCTCCTTACTCTCTCCCTCCTTTCTCCCTTCCTCTCTCCCTCCCTCCTTCCTTTCTTTCTTGTCTCCCTCCCTCCCTCCCTCCCTCCCTCCCTCCCTCCCTCCCTCCCTTCCTCTCTTCCTCCCTCCTTTCTTCCTTGTCTCCTCCCTCCCTTCCTTGTCTCCCTTCCTCCCTCCCTCTCTCCCTCCCTCCCTCCCTCCCTCCTTTGTCTCCCTCCCTCTCTCACTCCTTTCTTCCTTGTCTCCCTCCTTCCTCCCTCCCTGCCTCTCTCCTCCCTCCCTCCCTCTTCCCTTCCTCCCTCCTTTCTTCCTTGTCTCCCTCCTTCCTTCCTTCCTCCCTCCCTGCCTCCCTCCTCCCTTCTGCCTCCTCCCTTCTCCCTCCTTTCTTCATTGTCTCCCTCCTTCCTCCCTCCCTGCCTCCCTTCCTTTCTTTATTGTCTCCCTCCCTGCCTCCTTCCCTCCCTTCCTTGTCTCCCTCCCTCCTCCCTCTCTCCCTCCTTTTTCCCTCCCTCCCTCCTTTGTCTCCCTCCCTCTCTCACTCCTTTCTTCCTTGTCTCCCTCCTTCCTCCCTCCCTGCCTCCCTCCCTCCCTCTTCCCTTCCTCCCTCCTTTCTTCATTGTCTCCCTCCTTCCTCCCTCCCTGCCTCCCTTCCTTTCTTTATTGTCTCCCTCCCTGCCTCCCTTCCTTTCTGCCTTGTCTCCCTCCTCCCTCCCTCCCCTCCCTCTCTCACTCCTTTCTTCTTTGTCTCCCTCCCTCCTTCTTCCCTCCCTCCTTTCTTCCTTGTCTCCCTCCTTCCTCCCTCCCTGCCTCCCTTCCTTTCTTTCTTGTCTCCCTCTTCCCTCCCTCCTTTCTTCCTTGTCTCCCTCCTCCTCCCTCCCTCCCTGCCTCCCTTCCTTTCTTCCTTGTCTCCCTCTTCCCTCCCTCAGGTCTTAATCACAGAGCACGGTGACCTCGGGAACGGCCGAGTTTTGGACCCCAAGAACAAGATCTCCTTCAAGTTCGACCACTTGAGGAAGGAGGCGAGTGACCCGCGGGCCCAGGAGGTGGACGCCTCCCTGGAGGTCTGGAGGAGCGCCGTGGACTCGGCCGTCAGGGCCTACGTGAAGGAGCACTATCCCAGTGGAGTGTGCACCGTACGTCAGAGAAGCTCTTCACTCGGTCAGGGTTTCCAGTTGCTGGTTTATATGAACATGTCCTCTCTGGATCTCTGGAGTCAGACCGGTCAGAGCTCACGTTTAAAATAAACAAAAATCATTTGCAGTTTGTGCATTTTTCTTTTGCATGTTAATAAAACGGAGGTTTGTGTAAAATGCACTTTAGATTAAATCAGCTGAGGTGCTGATTTTGATGAAGTGGTGAACTTCATGAAGTTCCAACTGCTGCATGTCGCTGCTGCAGACTGTCTGTAGATGACCTCGTCATACCTGTCATGTGACTCGCCCTCCAGCATACCTGTCATGTGACTCGCCCTCCAGCACACCTGTCATGTGACTCGCCCTCCAGCATACCTGTCACACACCGAGCAAACACAAGCACATTATCATATGAACCCCCCCTGAGGCCGCCCAGTGTTATAAAGGGACGCTGTGTGTGGTCCAGCCTCCCAGCAGCAGGTCACCAGGACACAAACCACCGTCTCCTCCTGCTGATGCTCATGTACGCCAGCAAAGTAGAATATAGAAAAGAATCCATAAACTGAGAGAAATAATAACTGCTCACATGAAATCCAGAATTTATTTTTCCTTCTTTCTTCAGATTTACGGGAAAACCATCGACGGACATCAAACCATCATCGTGTGCATCGAGTGCCATCAGTTCCAACCAAAAAACTTCTGGTATGTTGGGGACACTTTGAATTTAATGGGATTCATTCCAGTTTGAGGTTTGTTTCATCTTCCATATCATTTCTAACACACATTAAACATATGGCGAACAACACTGTTATTCCAGATGAGCCTCCAGTAAAGATCACTGTGGCTCCACACTTTGATACACTTTGAGACATTGACTGAATTGATTGATACTCGTTTTTTTTAAATGCCTCATCATTCAGTTTAAAATTTCAAAACTAGTCTACATTAAGTTTTCATTTTAAAACAGGAGTGAATGTTGTTAAGTCCAGTTTCCCGTACGTAGACTCTCCCTGAATGCACCAGCTGGATGAATCACAGGAACTCTTACATTGTTTGACTCCTTCTGTGTGGATTGTCCTGTGCACAGCTGGCTCACTATCTTATTGGTCTTTTGTTATTACCGTTATTACTATGTTATTTGAGGCGTTCAGGAACATCTCTAAACTGTCGCTTCAACTGCATGTGAGGCATTTAAGGGGCATCTATAAATTCTAGCCACAGAAGATAACTTTGGTTCCACTTTTCCACTAGTCCCCTCTAAACTGCATGACAACTAAAGATTGTACCAAACTATATGAATCATTTTATTATTTAAAAAAATGTTTTAATAAGATTATTGTTAAAAGCAGTATCTTTCAATAATTAGTATTGAAGTCAAGGTCTCAGTACCAGCTTCAAAGATCTTAAAACAACACACTGCTCTCAGCTTGATTCAGTCATTTTTATTTAGAAGTAAATTTAATAGTTTCTAAACTAAAGTTCATGTTAAACAGTGAATAAACATAAGAAGGTTGAAATGAACTGAACTGTAACTGGTACTTTAGTGTAACTGGTACTTTACTGTAACTGGTACTTTAGTGTAACCGGTACTTTTTTGTAACTGGTACTTTACTGTAACTGGTACTTTAGTGTAACTGGTACTTTAGTGTAATTGGTAATTTACGGTAAATTGTACTTTACTGTAACTGGTACTTTAGTGTAACTAGTGTAACTGGTAATTTACTGTAACTGGTACTTTTCTGGAACTGGTACTTTAGTGTAACTGGTACTTTACTGGAACTTTACTGTAATTGTAACTGGTACTTTACTGGAACTGGTACTTTACTGGAAATGGTACTTTAGTGCTGAGCTGGTTCTGATCAGGTTAATCTAATTGGTTGAGAAGTGCTCCAATCCTCTTTACTGACGGCTTGAACGGGGATTATGGGATGTTGGGTGTAATGATCCTATGACTACTGACCACCACCTTCAGCTGCTGCTGTTCTGCATAATGAACCTGCAGAACCTGGTGAATGATGAGGACATTAAAATAGAATCTGGTGAATGATGAGAACATTAAAATAGAATCTGGTGAATGATGAGGACATTAAAATAGAATCTGGTGAATGTTTAGGACATTAAAATAGAATCTGGTGAATGATGAGGACATTAAAACAGAATTCTATTCTTGATTTCACAGGAACCAGTGAAGAGAAGATAAAACTAGAGAAATATGATCTCTCTTGATAAATCCCATCAGTACTCTTGCTGCAGCATTTTGGACCAGCTGCAGGTTTTTAATGAGTAATTTGGACATCCTAACAGCAAGGAATTACAATAATCTAGTCTAGAAGTAACAAACACATGAATGAGTTTTTCTGCATCACGCTGAGGAAGGATTTTCCTGATTTTATTAATATTACGTAGATGAAAGAAGGCAGTTCTGGAGATTTGCTTTATATGGTGTCTAAAGGACAAATCCTCATCAAAGATGACTCCAAGGTTCCTCACAGTTTTGCTGGAGGCCAAGACAACGTCATCTAGAGTAACTAAGTGATTACAGAAAGAGTTTCTGAGGGGTTTAGGACCAAGTACAAGAACTTCTGTTTTGTCTGAATTTAGAAGCAGGAAGTTTTTGGTCATCCAGGCCTTTATGTCTTTTAGACAGGCTTCAAGTTTTACTAACTGATTAGTTTCATCTGGTTTTATAGAAAGATATAGCTGAGTGTCATCTGCATAACAATGGAAGTTGATGCAGTGCTTCCTGATGACATCTCTTAATGGAAGCATGTACAAAGTAAAAAGTATTGGGCCTAACACTGAGCCTTGTGGAACTCCATAACTAACTCTTGTTTGTCTGGAAGACTCATTGTTGACATGGACAAACTGGAATCTATCTGATAAGTAGGATTTGAACCAGTCTAATGCAGTTCCTTTAATCCTCGTAACGTCTTCTAATCTCTGTAATAAGATCGTATGATCAATCGTATCAAAAACAGCACTGAGGTCCAGAAGAACAAGTACAGAGAGATCTGATATTTAATAGTCCTCTTTTAATTCAGATTTTTTTTTTGATCCATTCATTTGGTGGGATACATTTTTATAAAATTTGTATTGATACTTCATATAATATATTATTTATTCAGGTTTACTTTCATTTGTGACTTGTGGATGAAACATGACCTTTAATTATCATATCAGGTTAATATCTAGCTTCATATCCAGGTTCATATTCAGGTTCATATTCAGGTTCATATTCAGGTTCATATCCAGCTTCATATTCAGCTTCATATTCAGCTTCATATCCAGCTTCATATTCAGGTTCATATTCAGGTTCATATCCAGCTTCATATTCAGGTTCATATCCAGCTTCATATTCAGCTTCATATTCAGCTTCATATTCAGCTTCACATCCAGCTTCATATCCAGCTTCATATTCAGCTTCATATTCAGGTTCACATCCAGCTTCATATTCAGGTTCATATCCAGGTTCATATTTAGCTTCATATTCAGCTTCATATTCAGGTTCACATCCAGCTTCATATCCAGGTTCATATTCAGCTTCATATTCAGGTTCATATCCAGCTTCATATTCAGCTTCATATTCAGCTTCATATCCAGCTTCATATTCAGGTTCACATCCAGCTTCATATTCAGGTTCATATCCAGCTTCATATTCAGCTTCATATCCAGCTTCATATTCAGCTTCATATTCAGGTTCATATCCAGCTTCATATTCAGCTTCATATCCAGCTTCATATTCAGGTTCACATCCAGCTTCATATTCAGGTTCATATCCAGCTTCATATTCAGCTTCATATCCAGCTTCATATTCAGCTTCATATTCAGGTTCACATCCAGCTTCATATTCAGGTTCATATCCAGCTTCATATTCAGCTTCATATCCAGCTTCATATTCAGGTTCACATCCAGCTTCATATTCAGGTTCATATCCAGCTTCATATTCAGCTTCATATCCAGCTTCATATTCAGCTTCATATTCAGGTTCACATCCAGCTTCATATTCAGGTTCATATCCAGCTTCATATTCAGCTTCATATCCAGCTTCATATTCAGCTTCATATTCAGGTTCATATCCAGCTTCATATCCAGGATTCCAACGTTAAAACCATCTTTTAGAACATGCTTCAGTTTCCTGCTTCATGGATGTAAAGATTCCTGACTTGTTCCTGTTTCCTCTGTCTCCACAGGAACGGACGTTGGAGGTCAGAGTGGAAGTTCACCGTATCCCCGTCCTCCACCTCCTCCACCCAGGTGGCCGGGATCATGAAAATACAGGTGCTTCCTTCAAATCCGTCACACTGAGGAGGCGTTGTGGTGCGGCGTGGCGAATTGAGGCGTGGCGCGGCGTGGTGTGTTGAGGCGTGGTGTTGTGGCGTGTCGTGGTGGCGTGGCATGGGGTGTTGAGGCGTGGTGGCGTGGTGATATGGCACAGCGTGGCGGTGTGGCATGTTGAGGTGTGGTTACGTGGTGTGGCATGGCGGCGTGGCGTGTTGAGCCGTGGTGCAGTTGCATGTTGAGTCGTGCCGTGGCGTGTTGAGGTGCGGTGGCGTGGTGTGTTGAGTGTGGCATGGCATGGCGGTGTGGCGTGTTGAGCCATGGTGCCGTGGGGTGTTGTGGCGTGGCGTGTTGAGCCATGGTGCCGTGGCATGTTGAGTCGTGGCGGCGTGGTGACATGGCGTGCCGGTGTGGGGTGTTGTGGCGTGGCATGTTGAGCCGTGGTGGCGTGGTGACATGGCGTGCCGGTGTGGGGTGTTGTGGCGTGGCATGTTGAGCCGTGGTGGTGTGGTGACATGGCGTGCCGGTGTGGGGTGTTGTGGCGTGGCATGTTGAGCCGTGGTGGCGTGGTGACATGGCGTGCCGGTGTGGGGTGTTGTGGCGTGGCATGTTGAGCCGTGGTGGCGTGGTGACATGGCGTGCCGGTGTGGGGTGTTGTGGCGTGGCATGTTGAGCCGTGGTGGTGTGGTGACATGGCGTGCCGGTGTGGGGTGTTGTGGCGTGGCATGTTGAGCCGTGGTGGCGTGGTGACATGGCGTGCCGGTGTGGGGTGTTGTGGTGTGGCATGTTGAGCCGTGGTGGCGTGACATGTTGAGTCGTGGCGACATGGCGTGCCGGTGTGGGGTGTTGTGGCGTGGTGGCGTGGTGACATGGCGTGCCGGTGTGGGGTGTTGTGGCGTGGCATGTTGAGCCGTGGTGGCGTGGTGACATGGCGTGCCGGTGTGGGGTGTTGTGGCGTGGCATGTTGAGTCGTGGCGGCATGGTGACATGGCGTGCCGGTGTGGGGTGTTGTGGCGTGGCATGTTGAGCCGTGGTGGCGTGGCATGTTGAGTCGTGGCAGCGTGGTGACATGGCGTGCCAGTGTGGGGTGTTGTGGCGTGGCGTGGCATGTTGAGCCGTGGTGGCGTGGCGTGTTGAGTGTGGTGGCGTGGCATGTTGAGTCGTGGTGGCGTGGCATGTTGAGTCGTGGTGGCGTGGCGTGTTGAGGTGTGGTGGCGTGGCATGTTGAGTCGTGGCGGTGTGGCGTGGTGTGTTGAGTCGTGGCGGCGTGGTGACTTGGCGTGGCGGTGTGCCGTGTAGAGGCGTGGTGGTGTGGCGTGGTGACATGGCGTGGCGGTGTGGGGTGTGATGTGATGTGATTTTTGACGTGGACTGATTACTTTCTGGTTAATATCTGTATTCAGTAACTCGTCTCTTCATCTGGGTTTTTCCGTCTGTATTTCTGTTTGAAGATCTCTTCATCTTCATCACATCTTATTTTTCTCCAACTTCTGTCATTTAGAGCCTCAGAGTTTCTTTCAGACATCAGTTCCAGTGATCTTCTGTCTTCTCTTTAGGTTCATTACTACGAGGACGGGAACGTCCAGCTCGTGAGCCACAAAGAGGTTCAGGAGATCATGTCGGTTTCTGTGAGTACAACGTCAAGTGTTTCTCTGCCATAAACTACGGGAGTCATTTCAGAAACTGAGCACATGATTATGTTTTATATGTTGGAGGTGGTTGTTCCTCTGCAGTTATTCTTCCTGTGCATGTTTATTCTTTATTATTCTCAGTGTTCACATTCTGTAATTTTATTGTTCCTCCTCCTCTAAAAATGAAAATCTTTCAGAATGAGGCTTCAACTGCGAAGGAGTTTGTTAAGATCATGGAGGCTGCAGAGAACGACTACCAGGTAGGAGTTCAGGAGGGAAATGAGCTGGAAACACCTGAAGAGAAGAAAACATCTGTTTACTGTCAGGATCTAACTGATTTATTGACTGATGACATCATATATTCAGGTGACATCATGACGAGCTTGTGTTGCTCTGTTTAGGATTTAATGATGAAACTCTTCACTCTCACAAACCTCCACGTCATAATGAAATATATGATATCTGGATAAAAGAGAAATCTGCACAACCAAGCTGGTAGAAAACACCGTCATATAAACAGATATTATGGACGGATGTTATTTACTGTGATATTATATAGTGTGATAATAATTCTTCATTGTGACTATTAAAGTATTAAATTCAGTAAAAATTGTAGAAAATATGGAAAAGTTCATGTTTCTGTCCCTTGAACTTTTTCAGACTTGTGAATGATGTGACTTCATCCAAATGAATGTTTACTATGTTGTCATGTTTGCTTCCTGTCAGACGGCCATCAACGAGAACTACCAGACCATGTCGGACACGACCTTCAAAGCCTTACGCCGCCAGCTTCCTGTGACGCGCACCAAGATAGACTGGAACAAGATCCTGAGCTACAAGATCGGCAAGGAGATGCAGAACGCTTAAACCGCTGGACCCCCCCCCCCCATCTCCTTCCCCTCCCTCCTCCTCCAACAACGTTGCATGACTGGATAGTTGTTTTGTCTTTGTACAAAAATTAGACAAGCAAACAGGACAAAGAAAGGTTTGGTCTCACATCGGATGACTGCTGTTGTGTTCTATGATCACAAAGATTATTGTATTTGGGAAAATATAAGTTGATGAAT
>NW_027211148.1:47500-52500 GCF_029030835.1 Brachyistius frenatus
AAGTCAAATTTACTCTTCATGGGAGTCCAGTTTTAACTCCCAAAGAGCTCAAGGTTCAACTCCTGAAAAGTGTTAAAAATCAACTCCAAGAAAAGAGTTCCTGTTGAGTGAATTCGATGGTCTCGTGTAAAAAAGCAAAAAGATTTGATTTGAACTCAGAGAGTTTATTCGAAAGATGTGAATTTGCTATATATTTATATATACAGTGGGTACGGAAAGTATTCAGACCCCTTTAAATGTTTCACTCTTTGTTTCATTGCAGACATTTGCTAAAATCAAAAAAGTTCATTTTATTTCTCATTAATGTACACTCAGCACCCCATCTTGACAGAAAAAAACAGAAATGTTGAAATTTGTGCAAATTTATTAAAAAAGAAAAACTGAAATACCACATGGTCATAAGTATTCAGACCCTTTGCTCAGTATTGAGTAGAAGCACCCTTTTGAGCTCGTACAGCCATGAGTCTTCTTGGGAACGATGCAACAAGCTTTTCACACCTGGATTTGGGGATCCTCTGCCATTCTTCCTTGCAGATCCTCTCCAGTTCCGTCAGGTTGGATGGTGAACGTTGGTGGACAGCCATTTTCAGGTCTCTCCAGAGATGCTCAATTGGGTTTAGGTCAGGGCTCTGGCTGGGCCAGTCAAGAATGGTCACAGAGTTGTTCTGAAGCCACTCCTTTGTTATTTTAGCTGTGTGCTTCGGGTCATTGTCTTGTTGGAAGGTGAACCTTCGGCCCAGTCTGAGGTCCAGAGCACTCTGGAAGAGGTTTTCTTCCAGGATATCTCTGTACTTGGCCGCATTCATCTTTCCTTCAATTGCAACCGGTCGTCCTGTCCCTGCAGCTGAAAAACACCCCCATAGCATGATGCTGCCACCACCATGTTTCACTGTTGGGATTGTATTGGGCAGGTGATGAGCAGTGCCTGGTTTTCTCCACACATACCGCTTAGAATTAATGCCAAAAAGTTCAATCTTGGTCTCATCAGACCAGAGAATCTTATTTCTCATAGTCTGGGAGTCCTTCATGTGTTTTTTGGCAAACTCTATGCGGGCTTTCATATGTCTTGCACTGAGGAGAGGCTTCCGTCGGGCCACTCTGCCATAAAGCCCCGACTGGTGGAGGGCTGCAGTGATAGTTGACTTTGTGGAACTTTCTCCCATCTCCCTACTGCATCTCTGGAGCTCAGCCACAGTGATCTTTGGGTTCTTCTTTACCTCTCTCACCAAGGCTCTTCTCCCACGATTGCTCAGTTTGGCTGGACGGCCAGGTCTAAGAAGAGTTCTGGTCGTCCCAAACTTCTTCCATTTAAGGATTATGGAGGCCACTGTGCTCTTAGGAACCTTGAGTGCTGCAGAAATGATTTTGTAACCTTGGCCAGATCTGTGCCTTGCCACAATTCTGTCTCTGAGCTCCTTGGACAGTTCCTTCGACCTCATGATTCTCATTTGCTCTGACATGCACTGTGAGCTGTAAGGTCTTATATAGACAGGTGTGTGCCTTTCCTAATCAAGTCCAATCAGTTTAATTAAACACAGCTGGACTCCAATGAAGGAGTAGAACCATCTCAAGGAGGATCAGAAGAAATGGACAGCATGTGAGTTAAATATGAGTGTCACAGCAAAGGGTCTGAATACTTATGACCATGTGATATTTCAGTTTTTCTTTTTTAATAAATTTGCACAAATTTCTACATTTCTGTTTTTTTCTGTCAAGATGGGGTGCTGAGTGTACATTAATGAGAAATGAAATGAACTTTGATTTTAGCAAATGGCTGCAATGAAACAAAGTGAAAAATTTAAAGGGGTCTGAATACTTTCCGTACCCACTGTATATATATACATATATATATACACACACATATACATACATACATATAATAGAGTATGAAGGAAGTGTGTGAGTACGCTGAGTGATGTGACACAGCAGACACTTTCACCACAGATCCAGATCAGACTGGTCAGGAACCTTTATTTAGAAGTGGTGCTCTGAGTTAGGAACATGATCTCAGACTGAGATGTTTGGCCTCTGATCTCTGCACAGAGAGGACTCCACTACCAGTCTGATTTTATTCTGATTTATATCACACAGCCCTGATCAGCTGTTAGACTTGTACACCTTGAGGTAGATAAATGAAAGGTAAACTCTCCAGAGTTGTCTGCAGTACACTCTAAAAAGAAAATAGTTGGACCTACTTCATAAAATCACTTCAATTGGTAACACACAATTGAATTTAGTTTGTTCAACTTAATTTATCAAGTTATATTAACACAATTGATTTAAGTCAGAACTACTTAAAAACTGGATTAATTTCAAATCAACACTTTACATCTGTGCAACTTAAATTTAAAGGAAGTCAACTTAAAATGTAAAGTTTTTCCAGCTCAAATATTTGCCTTATCCTAAAGTGCAATACTGTTCTTCAACAACCTAATAGTATACATTCAGCTACAGTAGTGTTTGTAGTACCTTTAGTGTGTTATTTTACTTTGTTAAATGTCATTAAAATACTTCTCAAACAATTACAATTTTAAGTTGGCTGGAGACAAAAAATAGACTTGAATTTGTTAATATTAAGACTTTATTGTCACAAAGACAAACAAATATGCAAATAATGCACAACACTCTTAATACATAACGTTTAGGCCCCAAAAAAGTGTGCAACAGAATTTGGCCATGAGGCAAAAACTTTCCAATGGCATCAATGAAAATAAACATACGTAACAGATACCAAAATCAGTAATGTTAACTAGTTTTGTTGTAAAACTAAAATGTAGTAAACAGACATAACACGTAAAACCCTAATCTTAACACCACACAGCCTGTACAACAGATACTGTGTTCTATGTAACTGGTTTTTCGAACACATCAAAAGTTAAATGAAACCTTTTCCCACAAAGAGAACGAACCATGTTTTGAGGAAATAATAACAAATTCCTTTCACAAAAAAAGTGTTGCAAAATCAGTGAAAAAGCATTTAACATTGTGCTTTCAGGAATATTTGTTGTGTTAATAATGTCTATTGGATCAAACAAATGCCTGACATTGGAAAAAGGCTAAATTTTTCCATGCTTCCTAAACACTACTGTGCTGCTGTAACATGGTACTAGGCCAGTTTGTGGCCCAGAGGAGCAATGAATCAGAGACTATCCTTACTGTGAGCTTTGAAGTCTGCCAGATAGATTTTGGATTTTGGGGGACAGCTTGTGCTGCTCAAGCTGCATGAAGATTTTCTGGAGAACCTCAAAAGTGAAATGAAGGGGTTTGGGATAAACTAGGTTGAGTACATATATCAAACCTAGAAGCAGGTCACAAGCTGAGGCAACTGAGGTCAGTCTATTCAACACCGCCACACCCTCCATGACAATCTAATGTCTTAGCATTCCTTCCCCCTCTTTCCGAATGACAAACACCCCCATGGTGGGCCACTCCGGGTCCAGCTCAGTAAATCTAGCTCCAGAGTACAGAATGACAAACCAAACATCCCTGGCATCCCTCTGCTCTGTATATAGTAACTACGCACTAAAAATGGCCCTGGCCTGAGTCCTACTCTGTGGTAACTCACTATTTATTCACATTCCTCAGCTTAATCAAAACAATAAAACTATATCGCGCCACAGTGTATGAAAGGTTTTTGCGATGGCTTGCACAATTACTAAAGACAACGGCTACATAAACATAATGATACTATTTCACTAAATGATGCCGATGGGATCAGACTATATGAATTTGGTAAATGATCCACACAACTCATGATTGGCCAAGTCTGGTATTGAGATGCTGCAAAAGGCTCAAAGTGAAGTTCAAATTAAGTATATTTCAATGTTACAAAGTAATTTAATAATACTATATCTTGTTTTTCTGGTTATTGTTTGGTAATTAAGCCACAATGTGCCAGTTATCGGTTGATGTGCCAGTGTGTTTGTGTTATGGGCTGGACTATTTCTTGGCTGCATGCCGCCACACTACATCATACTGAAAGAGTCCATCTGACCACCGAACCGTAAGAAAGAAAGGTATTTTAAAAAAATGTCGAACTATTCCTTCAAACGTGTAAAATCACCTAATCAGATTGAAAACCCTTAAGATTTTAGAAAAAAGTATTTGATCAAATATGCTTTATTTTATTACGAGGCATTATAATTTGTCCGAGGTGGCTTCTTTGTGGGAAAATATTTTAACAAGTAACTGTTCCAACTTGGCTTCAAGTGTTATGATATTGGATATATTTCTGTCACTAGGACAAGATGTGCAGACTTACAAGTTACTCCTTGATCAGCTCCTCATCATCTTCTCCCAGGAAGATGTTGAGGGCTTTCAGGACTCTCTCTGAAGATGGATGTCCTCAGTCCAGGACAAAATCATTTTAATTCATTGTATTTTTTTAAATCTCTGGAGAAACTTATATACAGTGAGGAACAGGGATGGATATTGTTAAGATGTTAATCATTATTGATTTAATACTGTAATGACATTAATTGGTTCATTTGAGTTTTTTGAGAGAAAAACTCCACAAAATGTACCGTCTATAAATGAACCATCTTCAGCAGCAAACTGCAGCAGCATTACTTTAAACTGGACGAGACGCCCAAGTAAAGTATTTATATGGGAAACTCTGACTTAATGTTCAAGATCTACCTGGTCCAAAGTGTCTGGGATGGCATGTTGCTCCTCCTCTGGAGCGGATGAGTCGGATCAGCTCGGTACACGTCTAACTGCCACGAACCTCTCCTCAAGAGGAATAGCCATTAGTCTCTGAAACTCTGCATTTATCTAAAACAAAAGAAAAAAACAACAGTGGATATGATATTGTGAATGAAAGGAAATGCAACTGGACTTGGCCTGTATACATTCTCAGTTTTAACTCCTGAAGCATGCCTGTATGATGGCCAAAGTCTCAATACGCCAAAAAGTATAACAAATAGGAAAACTTAAAATGAAAATTCAGTTAGTGTTATACTTAATCTCAACCACAACAAATTATGACTAATTCATAAAAG
>NW_027211148.1:57500-72825 GCF_029030835.1 Brachyistius frenatus
TACAGAGTTCCACTGGTTTGATGTCCAGTCCTTGTGTTTCTTGGCCCAATCAAGTCTCTTCTTCTTGTTCTTCCTCAGTAGTGGCTTCTTTGCAGCAATTGGACCATGAAGGCCTGATTCACCCAGTCTCCTCTGAACAGTTGATGTTGAGATGTGTCTGCTACTTGAACTCTGTGAAGCATTTCTGTGGACTCGAATCTGAGGTGCTGTTAATTTGCGGTTTCTGAGGCTGGTAACTCTAATGAATGTATCCTCGGCAGTAGAGGTAACTCTTGGTTTTCCTGTCCTAGGCGGTCCTCATGAGAGACAGTTTCATCAGAGCGTTTGATGAATGTCCACTGGATGTGTTTACATGTTCTTTAAATCTGACTGCCTGCACTTATTTGAATGTATGCAAACTGTGTGATGAAATTAACAACAATCTGTGTAAGATGACACTCAGTCTGCATACAAGACTTATCAGGTACTTTTATTCAGACAGTATTTTATTTTAATTTTATTGTATTTCAGATCTATTTCATTTGTATTTCAAATCTATTTCAGTTGTATTTTAGTTGTATTTCAGTTGTATTTAAGATCTATTTCAGTTGTATTTCAGATCTATTTCAGTTGTATTTTAGTTTTATTTCAGATCTATTTCAGTTGTATTTCAGTTTTATTTCAGATCTATTTTAGTTTTATTTCAGTTGTATTTGATCTAATTCAGTTTTATTTTAGTTGTATTTAAGATCTATTTCAGTTGTATTTAATTTGTAGTTCAGATCTATTTCTGTTGTATTTCAGTTATATTTCAGATCTATTTCAGTTTTTTTTGATTTTGTACACTTTATATTAATCCCCGAGGGGAAATGACTACACTACAGCAGGGGGGCTCTCAGGGGGGAGATGCTGCAACAGGCTGCCACTAGCGCGGCGCCAGGTAACCTGACCTGAGGTGCATGTTTTTGGATGATGGGAGGAAGCCGGAGAACCCGGAGAGAACCCACGCAAGCACAGGGAGAACATGCAAACTCCGCGCAGAAAGGCCCAGGACCGGATTCGAACCCGGAACCTTTTTTGCTGTGAGGTGACAGTGCTAACCACTGTACCACCGTGCCGCCCAGTTGTATTTTAGTTTTATTTCAGATCTATTTCAGATCTATTTCAGTTGTATTTCAGTTCATCTTAATCTTAGTTAAATCAGTTAAATCTGATGGATGAACCCAGTTATCGTCCTTTTTAGTCTGTAGTTGATGCTCAGAATTACTATAAATAAGACGAGGGAGGGATGATATTTATAGCGTATGAATCACAGGCTTTTAAAAGATGAAGGTTTATATGATGGCCCCCCACCCCACCCGGAGTGTCTCAGACTGCCCTTCTCCTCATCGCTGCTTGTCGTCATCTTTCCTTTTGCTGAAGGATGGCCACACTCATCTCTCGTTTATTTTCAGTTGCTTAGCAACCAGGAGGAGATGCTTTTTGGGGGTGGTACTGTGACGGGGGCGGGGCGGGGTGAGATGAGCACGGTTCAGGAATAACTGGCTCATGAATCCAGTTCCTCTGAGGAGAGGTGGAAAAGAGTGTTTTAAATAAAACATTAATTTAGGGAGGACAATGTTCCATCACTGACTCCATTAACACCCATCACCTGGACTACACCGTTGTCATGGTGATGGTCTGCATCCTGATTACCTGACAGTTCAGGATGTGTAACCAACAGGGCACATGATTACAACACGCAGTGACTGAACAGAAACAGGATGAGTTTGTAGGAAACATGTATTGACGGAACAAACACATGATAACAGATGGAGGTTTGTTTATTCACTTCTAGTCATAAATATGTTGAAAACTGTTGGAAGAAACTAATGCTGAGTGGTACGGTTCCCTCTCCCCTTCCCTCCTCTCCTCTCCCCTTCCCTCCTCTCATCTCCTCTACTCTCCCCTTCCCTCCTCTCCTCTCCTCTCCTCTCCTCTCCTCTCCTCTCCTCCATTACAGAAACCTATCACTGCACACTTCACAGCTGTTTCAGTTACGTGCTGCTAGCGTTACTGGACATGAGTGAATCACATACTGCATCTAATTATGAAACATGCATTAAAAGCACTGATCTATATTCATTGGAGGAAATAAACTAATTTTTTTCTGTAACTTACAAAAGATCTGCAAAAGTGAGTGAATATTTCAGTGGCATTGAGAAGTTCATACGATCTGTTGGGGTGGTGCAGAGACAGGTGGGCTTTGACCTTTTAGATGAACGAAAGCGCTTCTGTCTAAAAAACACATCACAACCCTGAGAAAGGTAAAAAAAAGGTAAAAGTGTTAAAAAAAAAAAAACCCACCAAAGTAAACAGTTTAACTTCACATGGGACTTTCCACTTCTTATTTCTGCTCTTGTTTTGCCTCTTTCTATCCTCTGACCTTTCTATGCAGAACACCAATCTTAGTGCCGGAGTAGCCGTGCTGTTTAGAACAGCAGCTAATGCAGCGGCTCTGTCTGTTTCTGAGGTGGTGAAGGGTCGGCTGCTGATGGTGAGGCAGAGATAGAGAGCTCGGTTTACTGCTTCGTCAACTTATATGCACCAAATCAGGGGCCAGAAAGAGCTTCTTCACTACGCTGCAAAACCAACTGCAGAACTGCCATCAGGAGCAGCCGATCATCGGAGGGGATTTCAACTGGACTCTAGACTTCACCATGGACAGAACTAATGAGGAACCACAGTCATCTCAGAGTCTCCACAACATCATCACACACTTGGATCTGTTGGATACATGGAGAGTCAAACACCCACCAACCAGACAGTCCACATGGGTTCGGGTCAGAATAGCAGGATTTACATCTGTCAGTCTCAGTTCCAGACTAAACAGCACAATCAGTCCACCGACCAGCACCTCCTCAGCTTAGGCTTGATAACCTCCCCGGGTGAAAGGGTGAACTCCTACTGGCACTTTAATAATCAACTTCTGCAGAACAGCACTTTCTGTCAGAGCTTTGGGGTTCTTTGGAAAACTGAAAAAGTTCGTTTCAGTTCTCTGAAATGGTGGGAGGTCGGAGAGGCACAGATCCGTGTTTTCTGCCAGCAGTACACCTCAATCTCCACCGCTAAAATCAAGTCTGCTGTCAAACACCTTGAAGCCAAAATAAAAAGTATTGAGGAGGTGTTTTCCAGAGCCTCCAGAAAACTAAGAGACTATTTGGAAGTAATTGTAAATAGTGACCAAACTTACTGTATCCTTGATAGAACCGTTATGGACAACATTTTTCTCATCCGTGATGTGCTTGACGTGTAGATTCCACGATGTACTTTACATTACATTGCATTTCATTTAACTGACGCTTTTATCCAAAGCGACTTACAATAAGTACATTTCAACCATGAGGGTACAAAACCCAGAACAACAAGAATCAGCCTGCACAATGTGTGATGTAGATGTTGGTATTGTCTCACTGGATCAGGAGAAGGATTTCGAGAGGGTGGATCACTCTTATCTGTTTTCTGCTCTCAGGGCTTTTGGGCTTGGTGATGTTTTTTGACCTGGGGAGGTCTGTTGTACAGTGGTGCTGAATGTCTGGTTAAAATGGGAGCTGGGCTGAGTGGACCGATCCCTGTACAGTGAGGGATAAAACAGGGTTGTCCTGTCTATACAACTATAGACAACTATACAACCTTGCTTTGGAGCCTCTGTTGTGCAGGCTGAGAAGTTGGCTCGGTGGTCTGTCACTGCCTGGGTCCTCCAGTCTTCGTCGTCCCCTCGCTGTCTCTGCATATGCTGATGATGTAAACATCTTCATCAGGGGCCGGGGAGATGTTCTGTGTCTGCAGGATACCTTGTCTCTTTATGAGGGCTTCATCTGCACGGGTGAACTGGGAAAAATCTGAAGTTGTTGGTGGGACAGTGGAGACATCAGACGGTGCCTCGCCTGCCTGCAGGTCTTCAGTGGGGAAAAGGAGGTTTAAAGGTGTTGGTGTGTTTTTAGGCTCTGAGGACTTTCAGAAAAAGAAGTGGGAGGTGTGTGCTTCAGGGTCTCATCGATATCCAGTCCAAGATTGCCTCATTCAGACTCGGACTGCCCAGAAGCTGCTCTATGGCTGTGGTCCCGGATGGATGGACACTGCTGGACTGCTGCTGAGGAGAGCTGGGCGGTCGGGCTACGACAAGCAGCTCTTTCTCCTCCAACCTGAGGAAGTGGACTTCGCCGGGCTGAACCGTTGTACGGCTCTGTTCTGCAGCGTGGCAGGTCTTTAACACCTCACGTGAAGCTGATAAGACTCCGGGCGTCTGGCTGCTGGAGGAACCTTTGTTTTCAGCAGCTTCATAAGGACTCAAACGCTGCAATCTGCCAGCCTGCGAAGGAGTCTCAGAGAAGCCGGCTGGACTAAACTGGGACATTTGGTGAAGATGTCTTCAACAGCATCGTCATGGAGACCTTCAGGCACGTCTGTCAGGCTGACCAACAGAATAGTGGAGGAGGTCTGTGCCGCCTGGCCACAGCACCTGAGAGGAAACAGGAAACTGTACTCTGTCTGACCAGTGGGATGAAGAGAGTGAGTACACTTGGATCCACACCTGGGGGAGGAATGTTGTTTCTGCGGTCAGACTGAGACCCTGGAACACTTGTTTGTTCGGTGTCCTCGGCTCTATCTATCTATCTATCTATCTATCTATCTATCTATCTATCTATCTATCTATCTATCTATCTATCTATCTATCTATCTATCTATCTATCTATCTGTCTATCTGTCTGTCTGTCTGTCTGTCTGTCTGTCTGTCTGTCTGTCTGTCTGTCTGTCCGTCCGTCCGTCCGTCTGTCTGTCTATCATTTTATTCATCTTCAGTCCAAAATACTTCACAAAAAAGAAGGCTGTCCACACTGGTGAACTTTTTATCTGGATTGCCAAGCTGGCTGACACGGAAGAATCGGGCTTGGGGTGGCAGTGGTGAGGATCCGGTGAAAGTTCTGGAGGGACTGTTGAATGCCCGACTCAGGGTGGAGCACCTCCTACCAGACTCAGGGTGGAGCACCTCCTACCAGACTCAGGGTGGAGCTCGCCTCCTATCAGACGGTGGACAATATACAGGCCTTCAGGGACAGATGGACTATTGGTGGAGAGCTGGTGGTGAACTTCTGAACATATTGATCATTGCGACTGACTGTTCTTTTGTTCTTTGGTGGTTTATTTTGGTTATTTTATTTTGTTTGATTTACTTGAAGGTTTTTATTTTCCCATTTTTGCTTTCAAGTGATGTTTCAGAGTGTTTTCTGTTTTCCCTGCAAAAGTGAAATAAAGGGACTTTAAAATCCTCTCTTCTCTTCTCTTCTCTTCTCTTCTCTTCTCTTCTCATCTCCTCTCCTCTCTTCTCATCTCATCTCATCTCCTCTCCTCTCTTCTCTTCTCTTCTCCTCTCTTCTCTTCTCTTCTCTTCTCTTCTCTTCTCTTCTCTTCTCTTCTCTTCTCTTCTCTTCTCTTCTCTTCTCTTCTCTTCTCTTCTCTTCTCTTCTCCTCTCCTCTCCTCTCCTCTCCTCTCTCCTCTCCTCTCCTCTCCTCTCCTCCTCCATTACAGAAACCTATCACTGCACACTTCACAGCTGTTTCAGCTACGTGCTGCTAAGGTTATTGGACATACGTCGCCCCCAGTTACCCACATGGCCACCTGCCTAAAGGGGAAGATTCGACCTGTACCTGTAGTCCTGTAGTTATTTATAATGTCTCTCACAAGAAGCAGTTTGAGGGTTTTTTATTCTTCCTCATGAAAACTTGACTTTTCTTGTAGTGCCTCTTAGTGGACGAGTTAGTGTTAGCCACAGAGGCTTTATTATGTTTAAGATACATCCAAATAAATAAAAGCTTTATAAAATACCTAAAATATAACTTCATGCAAGATTTTGACTGCAAGAAATATTTAGTCAAATAAATGTTTTCTGCACTGTAGCAGAAGTAGGGAAGGAGTCTCCTGCTTGTGTTAGAAGGACAAAGACATGGGGGAGAAAGAGGGGAAGCAAGAGGAGGAGGGTGTGTGAAACAAAAGAACAGAGGCCTCCATCAGTGTTCAGCAGCTCAGCTAATCCATATGCTAGCTCACTTCAGCCCATTCACAGTGGGGGCCATGACAATGTCCGGATCACCGCCCATTTATTAATGTAGGTTAGAAGGCTGCTGTACAGATTCGCTACTTGACCCAGTTATCTACTCACAACAGGCTCACTGCTGCACAACTGCTGCACAATTATGTGTGCGCTTAAAGGTCTCATACATAATCATCATTCAACTTTTACTTTATGCATCAACATTGACATTATCAACTGTAGACACTTCACTGTAGAATATTCACTGTAGACATCTCACTGTAAACACGTCACTGTAGACATATACTGTATACAGTTCACTGTAGAATATATACTGTGGACAGTTCACTGTAGACACCTCCCTATAGACACCTCACTGTAAACATGTCACTGTAGACAGTTTACTGTAGACACCTCACTGTGAAAACCTCACTGTAGATAGCTCAATGTAGACACCTCACTATAGACAGATCACTGTAGACACCTCACTGCACATTTCACTGCAGACGTTTCACTGTAGACACCTCACTGTGGACACTTCACTGTAGACACCTCACTGTAGACACCTGACTGTAGAGCTCACTGTAGATATTTCACTCTAACCACCTCAATGTAGACAGCTCACGATAGACAGTTCACTGTAGATAGTTCACTGTAGACATTTCACTGTAGACACCTCAATGTAGACACCTCACTACAGACACCTACCTGACAGTTCACTGTAGACACCGCAATGTAGACAGTTTACTGTAGACACCTCACTGCAGACAGTTTCCCGCAGACAGCTCATTGTAGACACCTCACTAGACATTTCACTGCAGGCACCTCACTGCAGGCACCTCACTGCAGACAGCTCACTGTAGACACCTCACTAGACATTTCGCTGCAGGCACCTCACTGCAGACAGCTCACTGTAGACAGTTCACTGTAGATAGTTCACTGTAGACATTTCACTGTAGACACATCACTGTAGACACCTCAATGTAGACACCTCACTACAGACACCTCCCTGCAGACAGTTCACTGTAGACACCTCAATGTAGACAGTTTACTGTAGACACCTCACTGCAGACAGTTTCCCACAGACAGCTCATTGTAGACACCTCACTAGACATTTCACTGCAGGCACCTCACTGCAGGCACCTCACTGCAGACAGCTCACTGTAGACATTTCACTGTAGGCAACTCACTGTAGACACGTCACTGCAGACATTTCACTGCAGGCAACTCACTGTAGACACCTCACTGTAGACACCTCACTATAGACACCTCACTGTGGACACATCACTGTAGACACATCACTTTTGACACCTCTTTGTAGACACCTCCCTGGAGACATTTCACTGTAGACACTACAGTCCAGACAGCTGATTGTAGACACCACTGTCGACACCTCACTATAGACACCTCACTGCAGAGACATCACTGTAAACACCTCACTGTAAACATTTCACTGTAGACCCCTCATTATGGACAGTTCACTGTAGACCCCTCACTATAGACAGTTCACTGTAGACACCTCACTGTAGATACTTCAATGTAGACACCTCACTCTGGACAGCTGACTGTAGAAACCACTGTTGACACCTCACTGTAGACATCTAACTGTAGACAGTACACTGTAGACACCTCACTGCAGACAGTTTCCTACTGACACCTCATTGTAGACACCTCACTGTGGACACCTCACTGTAGACACTTCACTGTAGACACCTCACTCTAGACATCTCGCTGTATAGACCTCACTGTTGAAACCTCTTTGTAGAAACCTCACTGTAGACACCTCACTGCAGACATTTCACTGTAGACCCCTCATTATAGACAGTTCATTGTAGACCCTTCACTATAGTCAGTTCACTATAGACAGTTCACTGTAGACACCTCACTGTAGACACTTCACTGTATCTACCTCACTGTAGACACCTCACTATAGACACCTCACTGCAGGCACCTCACTGCAGGCATCTCACTACACAGATCACTGTGGACACCTCGCTGTAGACACTTCACTGTAGACACCTCACTCGAGACATCTCACTGTAGACACATCACTGTCGACACCTCTTTGTAGAAACCTCACTGTAGACACCTCACTGTAGACACCTCACTATAGACACCACACTGCGGACACATCACTGTCGACACCTCTTTGTAGAAACCTCACTGTAGACACCTCACTGTAGACACCTCACTATAGACACCACACTGCGGACACATCACTGTAGACAACTCACTGCAGACATTTCACTGTAGACATCTGACTGTAGACAGTTCGCTGTAGACAGCTCACTGTACACAGATCACTGTGGACACCTCAGTGGAGACACTTCACTGTAGACACCTCACTGCAGAGACATCACTGTAGACACCTCACTGTAAACATTTCACTGTAGACCCCTCATTATAGACAGTTCACTGTAGACCCCTCACTATAGACAGTTCACTGTAGACACCTCACTGTAGATACTTCACTGTAGACACCTCACTCTAGACATCTCGCTGTATAGACCTCACTGTTGACACCTCTTTGTAGAAACCTCACTGCAGACACCTCACTGTAGACACCTCACTATAGACACCTCACTGCAGAGACATCACTGTAGACACCTCACTGTAGACATTTCACTGTCGACCCCTCAATATAGACAGTTCACTGTAGACCCCTCACTATAGACAGTTCACTGTAGACACCTCACTGTAGACACTTGACTTTAGACACCTCACTGTAGACACCTCACTGTGGACACCACTGTAGACACCTCACTGTAGACACGTCACTGCAGGCAACTCACTGTAGACACCTCACTGTAGACACCTCACTGTAGACACCTTACTGTAGAAACCTCACTGCAGACAATTTCCTGCAGACTCCTCATTGTAGACACCTCACTGTGGACACCACTGTAGACACCTCACTGTATCTACCTCACTGTTGACACCTCACTATAGACACCTCACTGCAGACATCTCACTGTAGACACCTCACTGCAGACATCTCACTGTAGACACTTCACTGTAGACACTTCACTTTTGACACCTCTTTGTAGACACCTCACTGTAGACACTTCACTGTAGACACCTCACTGTAGACACCTCATTGTAGACACCTAACTGCAGACATTTCACTGCAGGCACCTCACTTTAGACACCTCGCTATAGACACCTCATTGTAGAAACCTCACTGTAGACACCCCGCTATAGACACCTCACTGCAGAGACATCACTGTAGACACCTCACTGTAGACATTTCACTGTAGACCCCTCATTATAGACAGTTCACTCTAGACCCCTCACTATAGACAGTTCACTGTAGACACCTCACTGTAGATACTTCACTGTAGACACCTCACTCTAGACAGCTGACTGTAGAAACCACTGTTGACACCTCACTGTAGACATCTAACTGTAGACAGTTCACTGTAGACACCTCACTGCAGACAGTTTCCTGCTGACACCTCACTGTGGACACCTCACTGTGGACACTTCACTGTAGACATCTCACTGTAGACAGTTCACTGTAGACACTTCACTTTTGACACCTCTTTGTAGACACCTCACTATAGACACTTCACTGCAGGCACCTCACTGCAGACACCTCACTGTAGACACCTCACTGTAGACATCTCACTATAGACACCTCACTGTAGACCCCTCTGTAGACACCTCACTGTAGACAGTTTCCTTCAGACACCTCATTGTAGACATGTCACTGAAGACACCTCATAGCAGGCACCTCACTGTAGACACCTCACTGTAGACACTTCACTGTAGACACCTCACTGTAGACAGTTCACTGTAGACACCTCACTTTGTAGACACCTCACTGTAGACACCTCACTGTAGACACCTCACTGTAGTAGACACTCACTGTAGACTGTATAGACCTCACCTCACTTTGTGCAGACACCTCACTGTAGACACCTCACTGTAGACACCTCACTGTAGACATCACTGTAGACACCACTGTAGACATTTCACTGTCGACCCCTCATTATAGACAGTTCACTGTAGACCCCTCACTATAGACAGTTCACTGTAGACACCTCACTGTAGACACTTCACTTTAGACACCTCTTTGTAGACACCTCACTGTAGACACCTCAATCTAGACAGTTGACTGTAGAAACCTCACTGCAGACAATTTCCTGCAGACACCTCATTGTAGACACCTCACTGTGGACACCACTGTAGACACCTCACTGTAGACACCTCACTGTAGACACCTTACTGTAGACATCTCACTGTAGACACTTCACTGTAGACAGTTCACTGTAGACACATCACTATAGACACTTCACTGTATCTACCTCACTGTTGACACCTTACTATAGACACCTCACTGCAGACATCTCACTGTAGACACCTCACTGCAGACATCTCACTGTAGACACTTCACTTTTGACACCTCTTTGTAGACACCTCACTGTAGACAGTTCACTGTAGACACCTCAGTCTAGACAGCTGACTGTAGACAGTTCACTGTAGACATCTCACTGTAGACACTTCACTGTAGACAGTTCACTGCAGACACATCACTATAGACACTTCACTGTATCTACCTCACTGTTGACACCTCACTATAGACACCTCACTGCAGACATCTCACTGTAGACACCTCACTGCAGACATCTCACTGTAGACACTTCACTGTAGACACTTCACTTTTGACA
Source organism: Brachyistius frenatus (assembly GCF_029030835.1). Classification (NCBI taxonomy): domain Eukaryota; kingdom Metazoa; phylum Chordata; class Actinopteri; family Embiotocidae; genus Brachyistius; species Brachyistius frenatus. The sequence continues at coordinate 68,221 of NW_027211148.1, forward strand.
CCTCTTTGTAGACACCTCACTGTAGACACCTCACTGTAGACACCTCAGTCTAGACAGCTGACTGTAGACAGTTCACTGTAGACACCTCACTGCAGACATTTCATTGTAGACACCTCACTGTAGACACCTTACTGTATCTACCTCACTGTATCTACCTCACCACAGACACCTCACTGCAGACATCTCACTGTAGACACTTCACTTTTGACACCTCTTTGTAGACACCTCACTGTAGACACTTCACTATAGACACCTCAGTCTAGACAGCTGACTGTAGACACCACTGTCGACACCTCACTGCAGACATCTCATTGTAGACAGTTCACTGTAGACACTTCACTTTTGACACCTCTTTGTAGACACCTCACTGTAGCCACTTCACTATAGACACCTCAGTCTAGACAGCTGACTGTAGACACCACTGTCAACTTCTCACTGTAGACAGTTCACTGTAGACACCTCACTGTAGACACCTCACTGCAGACACCTCATTGTAGACACCTGACTGTAGACATTTCACTGCAGGCACCTCATTGCAGACAGCTCACTGTAAACACCTCACTATGGACACCTCACTCTGGACACATCACTGTAGACACCTCACTGTCGACACCTCACTGTAGACAGTTCACTGTAGACACCTCACTGTAGACACCTCACTGTAGAAACCTCGCTGTAGACATTCCCCTGCGGACATTTAATTGTAGACAGTTCGCGGTAGACAGTTCACTGTAGATACCTATCTGGTCTGCTTCTGTCTCGTTTTCCAAGTACATTATTCAGATTCTCTATTTATTCTTCTCTCTATAAAATACAGATATATGAGGAGAATATATGCTTGAATTTTTAACACACCAGTGCATTTGGAGTGTTTGTTTATGTTTGAGATTTGAAGGTTTAGTCTTCGTTAAATGATGACAGACCACAGTTCTTGAATCTTTATGTATATTTGTGATTACTCTGTTGGTAGCAGCTGAATGATAATATAAAATGTTATTGAGAGTAAAGATTAGAGAGTTATTGTGACAATAATTTATCGATTTGTTTTTTTTAAATGTGTGTGTCCTGCGGTATCTCAGTTGAATTTGTTCAGCTCCCAGTAAAGAAACTACTTTGATTGGTTCTTTTTCTCTCTCTTCCTCCGGTGCCCCCCCCCCCACCCGCACCCCCTAGCTGCTTCCCTCCTCCTCCTTGTCTCTTCATCGTTTCGTCCTCCCCCCATCTCTCTTTCTTTCATCACCTCTCCTCTTCCTTCCTTTCTATATTTTGCTCTCTCTCAACTGGTTCTCCCCCTGGTTCATGTTTCTTCCTCTCTCCCAGTCCTCCTCCTCCTCCATGTAGCAGCAGTTGTCAGTCAGTGTTTTCGCAGCTCCCCCTCCGTCCTGACGTCACTCTGTTTGCATAGCTATTGTCTTCCAGCGGCTGCAGCAGCAACTCCTCACCACAAATCTGCTTTTCTACTCCCCCACTCTGTCTCCATCTCCGTTTTCGTCTCCGTCTCTGTCCTCTCCCCGGGAACTCGTCCCTCCCTCCCTCTCTTACTGCCTCTTCATCAGTGACATGAGAAGAGTGACGGGGGGAGGATGAGGAGGAGGATACAGACTGCAGAAGGATGCAGTAGCTAGCCTCCGCCACGTCTCTGTCTGGATTTCAGCGTCGCCGTGAAGGATTGCTGCGTGTTTTTATTCTCTCTTTGCCGGGTGATTGATTTAATCCTCCGTTTGTTGGACCAGCTGAGGCCGCGCAGCGTTTCTAACGGACGGCGGGCTGGGCATCTGTCGGAGTGGGATGCAACGACGGCCGGCTGGCTGCATTGTGTTGCTTTGATGACCCCCGCTGTGTAGCTGCCTGCTCATCAACCTCCCCTCTCTCTCCCCCTCCCCCTCTCTCCTCCTTCCTCCTTTTCCTCCTCCTCCTCCTCTTCCTCCTCCTCCTCTTCTCTCCATCACAGCTCCCAGCCCAGCCATGTTCGGCACAGAGTCCTCATGTAAGTACACCATCCTCGTCTCCTGTGTGTGTGTGTGTGTGTGTGTGTGTGTGTGTGTGTGTGTGTGTGTGTGTGTGTGAGTGTGTGAGTGAGTGAGTGAGTGAGTGAGTGAGTGAGTGAGTGTGTGTGTGTGTGTGTGTGTACCTCTTTATGTTCAGTGTGTGTTTTATATGATGGACAGGAGATGTTCTGTTCTTGTATCCCTACTCTTCTACCACCCTCCTCTTCCTGTTCTGCCTCCATCGTTGCTGGCGGCAGATTTCATGGGCAGAAATGTGGGAACTACCATTTTAGCGTGGAGGGTTGTCGCTACGAGCTAGCTACGTTAAGGAGTGTTCATGGAGCGTTGATGAAGACTTGATGAAGGGTTTATGGAGCGTTGATGAAGACTTGATGAAGGGTTTATGGAGCGTTGATGAAGGGTTTATGGAGGGTTTATGAAGAGTTGATGAAGAGTTTAGGCAGAGTTGATGAAGTGTTTATGGAGAGTTGATGAAGAGTTTATGGAGGGTTGATGAAGAGTTTATGAAGTGTTGATGAAGAGTTGATGAAGTGTTGACGATTTATGGAGCGTTGATGAAGACTTGATGAAGAGTTTATGGAGAGTCGATGAAGAGTTGATTAACAGTTTATGGAGCGTTTCTGAAAAGTTTCTGAAGCGTTGATTAAGCGTTTATGGAGCGTTGATGAATACTTGCTGAAGAGTTTATGGGGGGTTAATGAAGAGTTGATGAGTTTATGGAGGGTTGATGAAGAGTTGATGAGTTTATAGAGCGTCGATGAAGCGTTGATGAAGCGTTTATTGAGTGTTTATGAAGAGTTAATGGAGCGTTGATGAAGACTTGATGAAGAGTTTATGGAGAGTTGATGAAGAGTTTATGGAGCGTTGATGAAGAGTTTATGGAGCGTTGATGTAGAGTTGATGAAGATTTTATGGAGCGTTGATGAAGAGTTGATGGAGCGTTGACAAAGACTTGATGAAGAGTTTATGGACAGTTGATGAAGAGTTTATGGAGAGTTGATGGAGTGTTCATGGAGAGTTGATGATGACTTTATGGAGAGTTGATGAGTTTATGGAGGGTTGATGAAGAGTTGAACGGTTTACGGAGCGTTTATGGAGAGATGATGAACAGTTTATGGAGGGTTTATGATGAGTTTATGGAGGGTTGATGAAGAGTTGATGGAGAGTTGATGAAGAGTTGAACGGTTTATGGAGCGTTTATGGAGAGTTGATGAACCGTTTATTGGGCGTTTATGGAATGTTGATGAAGTGTTTATGGAGAGTTGATGGAGAGTTGATGAACGGTTTATGGAGCCTTGATGAATAGTTTATGAATAGTTGATGGAGCATTGATGAAGAGTTCATGAAGAGATTATGGAGCGTTGATGGAGCGTTGATGAAGCGTTTATGGAGAGTTAATGAATAGTTGATGGAACGTTGATGAAGCGTTTATGGAGCGTTTATGAATACTTGCTGAAGAGTTTATGGAGGGTTAATGAAGACTTGATGAGGAGTTTATGGAGCGTCGATGGAACATTGATGAAGAGTTGATGAAGAGTTGATGGAGCGTTGATGAAGAGTTTATGGTGCGTTGTTAAAGAGTTGATGAATGGTTTGTGGAGCGTTGATGAATAGTTTAGGTAGGGTTGATGAAGATTTTATGGAGGGTTGATGAAGAATTCATTGAGCGTTTATGATGAGTTTATGTAGGGTTGATGAAGAGTTGATGGAACATTGATGAATACTTGATGAAGAGTTTATGGAGGGTTAATGAAGAGTTGATGTGGAGTTTATGGAGCATTGATGGAGCGTTGATGAAGCGTTTATGGAGCGTTTATGGAGCGTTTATGAAGCGTTTATGGAGCGTTTATGAATAGTTGATGTGGAGTTTATGGAGCGTTGATGGCGTGTTGATGAAGCGTTTATGGAACATTTATGAATTGTTGACGGAACGTTGATGAATACTTGATGAAGAGTTTATGGAGCGTTGATGAATCGTTTACGTAGGGTTAATGAAGACTTTATGAAGATTTTATGGAGGGTTAAGGAAGAGTTGATGGAGCATTGATGAATACTTGATGAAGAGTTTATGGAGAGTTTATGAAGAGTTGATGTAGAGTTTATGGAGCGTTGATGAAGAATTGATGGAGCGTTTATGGAGAGTTTATGAATAGTTGATGGAGCGTTGATGGAGCGTTTATGAATAGCTTATGGATAGTTGATGAAGCATTGATGGAGCGTTAATGAAGAGTTGATGAAGAGTTTATGAAGCGTTGATGGAGGGTTTATGAAGAGTTGATGGAGCGTTTATGAAGAGTTTATGGAGGGTTGATGAAGAGAGAGTTTATGAAGAGTTGATGGAGCGTTGATGAACACTTGATGAAGAGTTTATGGAGAGTTAATGAAGAGTTGACGTGGAGTTTATGGAGCGTTGATGGAGCATTGATGAAGCGTTTATGAATAGTTGATGGAGCGTTGATGAAGCGTTTATGGAGCGCTTATGAATAGTTGATGAAGAGTTGATGGAGCGTTGATGAATACTTGATGAAGAGTTTATGGAGAGTTAATGAAGAGTTGATGAGTTTATGGAGCGTCGATGGATCGTTGATGAAGCGTT